>NC_085863.1:57286587-57464489 GCF_034702125.1 Engraulis encrasicolus
GAAAAACCTAGTATTTTGCGGTTCGCATTGCGAACCAACTTTCCGGTTCGCGAACGCAAATATCTGTGGCGTGAACACGACGGCTGGTTCGCGATTAGGTGCGGGAACGGGCTCCAGCACGGTTCTCAGTCGGCCTGAAAGCCCTATAAGAGCGGCCTGTCAGAATGTTCAGGATCCACCGGCAGGTTATGTGACAGCCCCCAGGTCTAGCAGCTTGGTCACCAGCCTGTTGGGGAGGATGGTGTTGAATACCGAGCTAAAATCCACAAAGAGCGGTGGGACAGAGCAGCATGAAGGGCTGTTATGATGGCGTCATCTGTGGATGTGCCGACCCGGTAGACAATCTGATGAGGGTCAAACCCAGGTGGGAGACAGGAGGTGATGTGAACCCGAACCATTTTTTCAAAGCACTTCATAATGATGGTGAGTTCCACTGGTCAGTAGTCATTCAGTCCACTGATGGTGTTCTTTTTGGGGAGCGGTATGATGGTGGAGGACTTCAGGCAGGGCGGGACAGCAGCCTGGATCAAGGACTGGTTGAAGATGGTAGTGAAGACTCCAGTCAGCTGGGCCGCACAGTCTCTCAGAACCTATCCAGAGTCGCCATCCAGGCCCGCCGCTTTCCGTGGATCCACTGCCCGTAGCACCCGCTTCGTCTGCTGTTCCTCCAGCATGAGGGTGTGACTGCTGTATCCTGGTGGGTTATGGATGGTACCTTGAAGCGGGTAAAGAAGATGTTTAGGTCCTCTGCCAATGAGGTGTCCCCAGGGTCTGCTGACCTAATACTTGGTCTGGTTTGTGATGTGTTGGTGTCGTGGCTCTGTAAGCAGTCCTCTATTTTCATTCTGTAAGCAGCCTTGTCTTGTCTGATTCCCCACTTAAGGCTAGACCTGACCAGACCTGGCTAGACCTCGCCGAGCTGTACAGCCCCTCATCACCACTCCTTAAGGCAGAGTTCTGTACCTCTCTGGTCATCCAAGGCTTGGTGTTCGGATAAATGAGGGGTGCTTCTCCATGGTGACACTGTCTGTGCAGAACTTGATATATTCCAGGATAGCTGTGGTATGCAGTTCCAGGTCCTCGTGTTCAAAGACTTCCCAGTTGGTTGACTCAAAGCAGTCCTGCAGCTGTTCAGAGGCAGTATCGGGCCAGGTTTGGACTGTTCTGGTGGTTATGGGAGTGCTTCTCCTGAGGGGGGTGTATGCTGGTAACACAAGCAGAGACAGTTGGTCTGACTGGCCCAGATGTGATTTGGCTGTAATCGGCCTCTCGCTTCGTAATCTAATTTGTATGAGCAGGCATCTACTGTATTGTGTTTTCCGTCATCCAAACAAAAATAAAATGAACCAAAAAACATGTATATTAAACTTAAAGCACCGAAAGGTTTGAAATGTAACACAAATTTGGACAGAACTGAGATAACATTATTTAAGTGTTATTAAAGATCCACTGTGCAATGTTGAAAGTTCTTAACCAACATTTTCACAACTTAATAACTTTATTTATATACAGTATATAACCCAGTTCATGCACATATGCAGCTCAAAGTGCTTTAATTACTTGATAAAACCAAGAACAGCTCCTATCCCTCTATTGCATGGCATTGTCATATGGCAACAAATTCTTTTTTTAGCTTTTTAATTAGGGAATGACAAATATCCACCACTGTCTCCATTGTGTGTAAAAAGGGGACTTTAATTTGGAAATTTGGGAATTTGGATTTATCAGTTTGATGACATTACCTAATTCCTGTTTTCCCAAGCCTTTTATGTGGATGCGCCACACTGTGAAGGTCACGTCAGAGTGGGAGTCTAGACATACACTGTGTGCAGAATTATTAGGCAAACATGTTTTTTGACCATATTGTCCATTTTATGCTTATTTCCTGCCACCAACCTTTATGAACATGAACACCTATTGGATTTAAGCATTCCAGATCATGCATATGTTTATAATAAGATGGGGTGTGATCAAAGGAGCCCAACACCCAATATCGGGTGTGCATAATTATTAGGCAACTTTGCTTTCTTCTGGGAAAATGGGCCACAAAATAGATCTAAAAAACTCTGAAAAGTCTATAAACAATTTTGAAGTCTTCCAGAGGGACGTGGCTCTCTTGAAATTGGCAAGACGTTGGTCACGTAAGCACAGAAGTATCAAATGCACCGTTACAAAGTCATCAGTCTCACATGAAATGTCACTGCCAAAAATTGAGAAGAATTTAAGGTGAAACTACAAGAAAATGATTACCTGCAGTGCTATCATATTCCAGAATGCAAACATCAGGTGTCCAGAAGAAAAGGTTGTTGAGAACTCAGAGACATAGCAAAGGTAAGAAGGGATGACACCAGACAACCATTTAACAAGTTAATTAAGTCAAGACTGGGTCAAGAAATACCCTAGGACAGAGTTTTTAAAGGTATTATGGACTGGTGAAAGTGACTATTGACAGACAGGGTGGATGAGCCCATAGCTGGATCTGTGAGGGGAAAGTTTGCAACTTTCAAGAAGACAATGGTATTTATGCAGTATTCTGCTGGCATTTGAGTAGAACTCAGGAACTCATCTGAGTGTACACATTACCGATCTAGCCATGGGCTCATCGATCTGGTCCATTGACAGTCACTTTCACAAGTTCATAAAACCATTGACAAAATTGTCTAAAGACCTTTCTTGACCCAGTCTTGACTTACGTTTCTTGTTGAGTGGTCTTCAGGTTTCAACCTGTTTTACCTTGGTCATGTCTCTGAGTGCTGAATACAATGTTCTTCTGGACACTCGATGTAGGTTTCAGTTCTGAAATATAACAGCACTGCAGGGTAATGATTTTGTGGTAGTTTGACCTTCAATTCTTCTCAATCTGGCAGTTACTTTGTGAGCACAATGCATGTGACACTGATGGCTTCGTAACGGTGCTTTAGATGGATATGACCAATATCTGGGCAATTTCAAGACAGCCACATCCCTCTGGAAGACTTCAAAATTGTTTATAGACTTTTCAGAGTTTGTTAGATCTCTTTTGTGGCCTATTTTCCCAGAGGAAAACAAAGTTGCCTAATAATTATGCACACCTGATATTGGGTATTGGGCTCCTTCGATCACGCCATCTCTTAATATACAAATATGCATGACCTGCAATGCTTAAATCCAATAGGTGTTCATGTCCATAGAGGTTGGTGGCGGAAAATATGCATATAATGGACAATATGGTCAAAAAACATGTTTGCCTAATAATTCTGCACACAGTGTAGTTCATTTTCAAACTTCAAGACATACTATCATCATAATAAAATTATTTTAGTAGAAAAAGTGCGCTCAACTCTTTGGGTGCGAGCAAACAGCAAAGTTCATGTATGGTAAAAAAAAAAGCTGCACTCCCGGATAAGTTTCTTGCAGTTTTAATACTGGGTTAGCATGGCAGACAGACAGACGTTTCGGCCTAAGCCTTCTTCAGCGTCTTCATAATAAAATTCAACATCAATGTAGGATAAGTAAACTTTCATTTTTTATCATGAATTTCTCTTCAGACCACACAACATGGTTCCAGTGATCCATATCCTTGGTTTGTCCATCTCTCAAAGTTGATCCTCTCAATATATTGAATTATGGTAGTGGGACTGACATGCTTTGGCATGCTTTGGCATGCTTTGGCATGCTTTGGCATGAATGCTGTCAGCATTGGACATCTGAATTACACCTAAAAGAAACGTGCAACATGCACTGTGACTACTGAAGCAGATCATGATACTTAAACACTTAGGGTTTTCTTTTGCCTTAAGACATGTAAAACCCTAAGTGGTTAAGTTAAACAGTTAGACATAAAGAACTTAAAGGCCAACTTCCGATAAAACTCAGTTTTACTCACTCCTTTCGAAGATCGGACGGTCACCCCAAGTTAAACTCACTTGCAAGGCTCTCATAGCGGTGCGTCAACTCTCCTGGCTGTGTTTCCCGGTGTTTCCCAATTTACATCAATAATGCAGAGAAACGAGCGAATCACGAAAGCCTTTCTGTGTTTCGTCACGTCGAAAGAAGGCGTTGCCCACAAAGGTTTATATCGACCCATTTATCTAAAAACATGTCGAGTAATTTTTTTCTGCTTGTTTTCAAAACAAGCAACGTCTGGTGGCTCGAAACATAGCTTAGCTTAGCCACCAGCTGATTGCTACTCTCAGGTACACACACAGCACAAAGCCTCATACATAAAGCCGGCTCACTCTGGTTGCTCCGTGCCTGCAGCTCGCCTAGGGGTCGCTGTCGAAAGAGCACAGCCCTGAATGGAGCCTGCACGCCTCCGTTGGCGCCCCTATAGTGCAGTACCACCCGGAGAAGTGGCGACTCTGTTTCCCATTACATTCTCTCCCAGAACTGGAGGACTGAGCCAATCAGAGACGCGTTTCTTCGAGAGCAGGAGGAGTGAGCCAATCAGAGACGCATTTCCACGAGAAACACGGAACACTCTCTCGTTTCTCCACAAGCCACCTTGCCAGCTTGCAAAAACGTCTTGAAACAAAGCAACCAGAACGTTTTTTAAAACAGGACCAACGCGTAACACATTCAATAACAATTGGGAACACGGTAGTATTAATGAAATAACGTCGAGAGGCGATCTTTAATACATATGTATAGATCATGATACTCTCCATAGGATTGCATTCCAATTTCACACCAATCTATTTAAGCCAGGTGAAGACTCAAAATGTAAAAGTTCAATGTAAAGAAAAGCTGAAACGCACACCGATGACCTCCCTTTTAATTTCGAGACTATTCAAGCCAACACAGCCCCTTCTCTACCGGATTTTAATCTGGGGTGTACTCACTTTTGTGGGCAATGTTCAAACATTAATGGCTGTATTTTGATTTTTTCTGAGTGAACAAGAAATTTAAGCGGTTATATATGTTGTTAAAAGATCACTAATCATTGTGTCAAAGACTCAAAAATCTGCAAAAATGTGAGGGGTGTTGCGTGATATAGTGTAAGTCCAGTATACCATTTCCCAAACTGCAGAGCTATAGTGTCTGCCAACACCAGAGAGGATCTGTCAGTGGTGTCTGACTCCATACATATTTCTATAAGCGACACAAGAACATGACACATTTTCCGATTAGGTATGCTTATATGAATGTTAATGAAGTTGAAACACTCCATCCCCACACCAATCCACTTCTCTTCCCTCTTTGCTGTGTGAGACAGAAGCAAAGTACAGTAGCTTACTCATTGTCTGTCTTGCTCTGTGCTGGGCTACATTGCAGAATACGGTTACACCCCGAAACTCAGCAGTCAAATGGCACACCGTCATACTACATTGCAATTCAAAGCAAACTGTATATGGCGCAGTCAATATTATTTGCAATTTCATGTATATATATTTTAATATATATATATAATTGATAATTTATATAAGTTCTCCAGCTTTTCTCCCACAACAGAGCCAGCTTTCCTCACCAGTCTCTCAAGTCGCCCCAAATCCCTCTTCCTTGTGCTTCCACCCCCACTGCCTAGAAAAGAACACTGGCTACCACAGACTGATAGAACATACTGAGAAGTTTGTTGCACACATTGAATGATGGTAGCTTCCTCAGGAATTATAGTAACAAAGTAGCAAAGTAGCCTTAGCGGCGGGACATCTCTGTATTGAAACAGCTGGAGAGCTTGTAATATGTGACATAGTGATGGCGATGTAAGAGTTGGCCTAGGCCATCTAGTTTCCTATTATCCGAATCCCCGATATGGGGCAACGGGAAATACATCCCAGACGTAAGGGGCAAGGTAGTCTGACAAAGCAGGGAAAAAGGGTAGGCCAAGTTCAGGGCTTTTGGACCATGAAAATGATAGACTGATCGTGTAACTACGCTAGTCACTCTCTCCACTACTTTCCACTCGTGTCGCAACATTGTTGCAAAGGTCAATAATAATAATAACACATTTTATTTTATTACTATTATTTAGCATCAATGAATTCATACCACACAACTAAAAAAATAGGAGAATAATTAAAACATAAAATAAAAATAAATATAAAAATAGTTATACAAGAATTAAGTAGAATACATACAGTAGGGTCCGTGTACCATTCGTTCTTTTGTTTTTCGATTCAGAACCGCATCAATGAATTCATACCACACAACTAAAAAAATAGGAGAATAATTAAAACATAAAATAAAAATAAATATAAAAATAGTTATACAAGAATTAAGTAGAATACATACAGTAGGGTCCGTGTACCATTCGTTCTTTTGTTTTTCGATTCAGAACCAAATAACAAAAAACGAAAAAACGGCTGGTTATTTCATTATTTCGTTTTAGTGACAAACGAAAAAACAAATTTCGATCTGAATTTCGGGTCCGTGTACGGTCCGTGTACCATTCGTTCTTTTGTTTTTCGATTCAGAACCAAATAACAAAAAACGAAAAAACGGCTGGTTATTTCATTATTTCGTTTTAGTGACAAACGAAAAAACAAATTTCGATCTGAATTTCGAAAATTTATTTTGTACTTCATTTCAAAACAACGGCAATGAAAAAAAGCCGACGTGCTATTTTTAATTTTTGATATTTTCATTTCTCAGCCTTATGTGCCCCGGAAGTACTAGCGTTTGCCCCTGTCGTTGGCGATGTTGCGAAACACAGGACGATGTTGCGCCCCACCGCGTTTCTCGTGGCTCTCATTTGACAGCGCGCACGACTGACATAGTTTTAAATGTTGTAGGCCTACACTGAAAGAAAAAAGTTGTTGGATCTACATGATTTAGAGTCGTACATAAATCCCACGCAAATCTTATATGTAAACCTGACAGTATTTTTATAGGCATCATGAATGCCTTATTTTCAGGCAGCATCTACACATAGAATTCTGGCTAATATTACATGATAAAATCATGTTGAACCAACACTTTACTTTGATGGAGTGCAGTGGCATTGTAATCATGTTGAGTGGTTTATATTACATGATAAAATCATGTTGAACCAACACTTTACTTTGATGGAGTGCAGTGGCACTGTAATCATGTTGTGTGGTTTATATTACATGCTAAAATCATGTTGAACCAACACTTAATTTTGATGGAACAGTGACATTTCAGTACTTTTATAATATTGTGTTATTTGAAGAAATCATGTTACAACACATTTCCAGGTAATACAAAGGCATTACCTGCTTGGCAAAAATGCATGCATAACTTAATGCTTAGTGATTTTTGGAAATAAGCTCATCTTACACATCCCCTTGAGTAAACTGACTGAGTTGTACCTTTTATCGCTTTAAACTAATTTTAGGACATTACCTCTGTGCATAAAGTAAAGGAATCAATTTCCAATGGTATTCAGCAACAAGACTACATTTACAAATATATGTACCTCTAAATTTCCTTTTATTTAAACAAATGATTCATGACATCGGATATACCTTTAGTGCAGGTCAGACACATGAGTAGAACAGACTGAATTCACAGATCATAATCACAATCCATTTTACGCATTACATTAAATAGAGGCAACACATTTACAATTTGCTCTTTGAAATGAATCTGAAGACCGCAATATGCAGTGAAGTGTCTTGCATAACTACATACTATGCAAAATTTTCAGTGACAATTCGGGCAGATACTGTAACCTCTAGCACCATTATCATTTTCTGGGGTAACTTAAAAATACAGCATATCATTTCAGTCGCCCATTCACAAATTATATCTTTTCATGAATGTTTCCTTAGTAATAAACTAATATTTACTGATCTGATCAAAGTACAGTAAGTTTTGCCGCCAAAGAGGTCCATTACAACAAATCCAAAATGGTGAACAGCCACCTTCCCACCTTGTATGAATTGTAATATTCCCAGTCATTATGAATACTTGGAAATGGATAAAAACTGATGAGTGGCTAGCATCCATTCTGAAAATGTAAGAAAAGAAAAGAAAAGAAAAGCCCAAACAGTCACTAAAGCCAGAGCCACACAGTCAAGATCTCCAAGAAGCAGGCCAAGTTACTAGATGGTAAAGGTCACACTAAAGTAAAGTGTGTTTGAGGCCTCACTACAGACTTCTTTCAAACACAGATTTTTCTGGGCGAGATAATTCCAAAACAAAAAGCCTCACTACAGCCAGAGCCAGCAACACCTTCTCACACAATGTGAACGTCCATATTGTCCATCGTCATAGAGCTTTATCCCCATGGCCGTTTGCTGAGCTGCAGTGAAATCCTAGGTAAAAAAAAAAAAAAAAAAAAAGGGGGGGGGGGGGAAATGTTACTGGTCGACATAGGTCAAAGAAACGTTTCTCTAAAATAACCCTGTCCAGTTAGGATGAAACAGTGTGACAAAATTTACCTGCACTTCACAAGCATAGTCCGATATTTAAAACTCAGTTCTCCTAGTCAGACTAAGGCAATAATTTGAATATGTATATGCATGTAAACAAACTACCGGTAGGCCTGCGCACGCGCGTGTTTGTGTGTGTTGAGAAGGGCTGGGGATTAAAATGCCAAGTCATACCAGGTATAAATGCATTGATGAAAACTCACAAGTTCACCTCAAGGACAGGAAGTGGGGCACCTTTACTTACCACTGACTGCAGTTTTCTTGCGGTTTGCCCTCCCCTCTTCTGGAAGATTTTCACCAGGTCATCACAGTGAAGGTCCAGCTGGGAAAGAAACTTTAACTGCAGTGGCATAGTGGTAACGCGTCAACTCTGCATGGATCTGAAATGACAAAAAAAAAAAAAGCCCAGAAGACAACATGTTAAAGGTGCACTGTGTAATATTTTGGTTTATTTCCAGAATTCATGCTGCCCATTCACAAATGTTACCTTTTTCATGAATACTTGCCACCACATTTTTCATGAATACTTGCCACCACCATATTCAAAGTATTCCTTATGACTGGGAAAATTGCGCTTTTCATACATGAAAAGGGGGATCTGCGCCATTTTGAATTTCAGCTGCAAAACTTACTGTAGGCTAAACTAATAAATATTGGTTTGTAATTTAGTAAATATTCATGAAAAGATCAAATTTGGCAACATGCAGCACTATTTCAATGAGCAGCATAGTTGCAGTACCCATTCTGGCCACATCCTACACAGGAAACACTTAATATCATAATGTCATGGGTATCATACAATTCACAAGTCAGTACTTCCTACTGAGTAGAAACATTACCTCTCCAATATCCAACATTTCTGGCCAGCAGGACCTGAAGTCGGTGGCCATGGGCATGTCGCTGATGATCTCCTGCTGGTGCAACACAAATGTCTGTCAAACAACATGATCTTGATAAGCAAAACACATTCATTACTTAATCATTTTCCTATCAATGCAAAATGAGGTGTTCAGGTTGATAACATTCTTTGTTTCCACATGCCCCCAGCCCACCCCCCAGTCAGATGAAGGGAGAAATATGACATTAACATCACATTATGACATTACCAAACTACTGGTAGGCCTGCGTGCATGCGTGCGTGCGTGCGTGTTGAGAAGAGCTGGGGATCGAAATGCCAAGTCATACCAGGTATAAATGCATTGATGAAAACTAACAAGTTCACCTCAAGGACAGGAAGTGGGGCACCTTTACTTACCAATGACTGCAGTTTTCTTGCGGTTTGCTCTCCCCTCTTCTGGAAAATTTTCACCAGGTCATCGCAATGGCGGTCCAGCTGGGAAAGAAACTTTAACTGCAGTGGCAGTGGTGACGCGTCAACTCTGCATGGATCTGAAATGACACACACACAAAAAAAAAAAACCCAGAAGACAGTATGTTTAAGGTGCACTGTGTAATATTTTAGTTGTTTATTTCCAGAATTCATGCTGCCCATTCACAAATGTTACCTTTTTCATGAACTAACCACCACCACCATATTCTGAGTATTCATTATGACTGGGATAATTGCACTTTTCATACATGAAAAGGGGGATCTGCTCTGTGGTCTGCCACTTTGAATTTCCCGATATAGACATTTTCAGCTGCAAAACGTACTGTACTTTGGCTAAACTAATAAATATTGGTTTATTATTTAGTAAATATTCATGAAAAGATCAAATTTGGCAAAATGCAGCACTATTTCAATTAGCAGCATAGTTGCAGTACCAATTCTGGCCACATTCTACACAGGAAACACTTAATCATAATGTCATGGGTATCATACAATACACAAGCCAGTACTTCCTACTGAGTAGAAACATTACCTCTCCAATATCCAACATTTCTGGCCAGCAGGACTTGAAGTCGGTGGCCATGGGCATGTCGCTGATGATCTCCTGCTGGTGGAACACAAATGTCTGTCAAAAAACATGATCTTGATAAGCAAAACATATTCATTACTTAATCATTTTCCTATCAATGCAAAATGGAGTGTTCAGGTTGACAACATTCTTTGTTTCCACATGCCCTCAGCCCACCGCCCAGTCAGATGAATTGAGAAATATGACATTAACATCACATTGTGACATTACCAAACTACCGGTAGGCTTAGGCACGCGTGTGTTGAGAAGGGCTGGGGATTGAAACGCCAAGTCATACCAGGTATAAATGCATTGAAGAAAACTAACAAGTTCACCTCAAGGACAGGAAGTGGGGCACCTTTACTTACCACTGACTGCAGTTTTCTTGCGGTGTGCCCTCCCCTCTTCTGGAAGATTTTCACCAGGTCATCGCAGTGGAGGTCCAGCTGGGAAAGAAACTTTAACTGCAGTGGCATAGTGGTAACGAGTTAACTCTGCATGGATCTGAAATGACAAAAAAAAGGCCCAGAAGACAGTATGTTAAGGAACACTTAATGTCATGGGTATCATACAATATACAAGCCAGTACTTCCTACTGAGTAAAAACATTACCTCTCCAATATCCAACATTTCTGGCCAGCAGGACTTGAAGTCGGTGGCCATGGGCATGTCGCTGATAATCTCCTGCTGGTGCAACAATGTCTGTCATAGAACATGATCTTGATAAGCAAAACATATTCATTACATAATTACAGTATTTTCCTATCAATGCAAAATGGAGTGTTCAGGTTGATAACATTCAGTGTTTTAACCCCCCCCCCCCAACACACACACACACACAGAAGTAGTACAGTTAAATAGTAAAGCAGGAGAGCCAGACTGCGTGGACCACTGCTGTCCCTTTAAGAGTCAAGAGGTTTTATGTTGTGGCAATCGCGTTATACTAAGCAGTGACGGCAGTGCCACGAGACAGGATACAAGTACACGTTTAAAATAAGTTATATTGAAGCCTTTCATGTATGCCTGGCCCAATAAAACCTACTAAGACAACATGACTAAATAACTGATTACGTGAATACTAGTGCTTACTTCCACCATTATGGAGAAATTATATGAGGGAGTAACTAAAACGGCAAGTTAGAGCTGATTACACGAAAGGGGGGTTGAACAGAAACTTAACAACTGCAGGAAGCCAGCGACTAAACAATAGGATAATATTACAAGCAATATGTTCTGGGGAAATCGCATAGCCTGCGAAGCGTGAAGGCACCATGTATCATTCCATCAGTGGTTTAAGTACAGTGCATTATTCAGTCATCTTTATCACCGTGATATCACGGAATGATACAGGGTGCCATAACGCCACGTACAAACATGTGCCCATTCCCCCGTAGATATTTACAGCTCCTACCTAAACCGTCTCTGTTAGAGGCACCATACTTTTGAGGTGCGCGTGCGTTACAATCATGGTTCTGCCTTCTATTTACTGTCAATGGGTTCTGCAGTTCAGACACATATTCACTTAGTTTGACCAGGAGTACATTATTTATAACGTTGGGTAAGATATTTTACCATGGTGGGAACCCTGTAGCTAGCCCAGTCGATAGCTAATGTAACCGTCTTCACCCACAGGAGAAGACGCGAGCTTCGCAGTTCTACCAGCCTTTTCTACACGGGGTGGTCACGTCACACAGAGCTCCTCGAGGGTTTCGAGCCGTTCACTCGCTCCTCGGCATGCAACCAGAGCATTGACAGTAAATAGAATGAACCAGAGGAACCAACACGACTGTTTATGAAGTAATACTTCTCTGTCACAAAATACTACTACCCTCTATTAAAGTACCGATGTATTTCACTCTGAAGATTGAGAAGGAAAAACTAGGTATTCCACTTCGGTATTGATTAACTTAGACCACCACTGATTGCTAAACTAACTAACTGAAATAGTTTCGAAAAATGTATTCACAGCCCTATCATCCACAAACATGGCAATTTCAATGTTGTGCTAATAACGACACGTTTATCACCAATGGAAGGATAATAAATATAAATAGTTGAATAAAAAACTTACTTTTGAATGGGGGTGTGTGGTGGACCTGCTACCAAGCAGCCAAGGGCGCGAAAGTCAAAAATGTCCGTTGATGTTGGTCTTCTTCGCATGGTCTCGTGTGAATGTCATTCATGGTTGCATTCATAACACTCTACTGCCATCAGCTTGTCAGGAGTAGCCTATTAGTAACGTTTTACATATCAAAATCATGTTCCAGTAACCTGATATAAATATGCACAACTCAAATACAAATGACACATTTCAATCCAACATGATTTAAATGTGTTTAGTGACGGTATAGGCTATGAAAAAAACATGTTAGATCAATGTCCTCCTTTTGGGCATATCCAAAGACCCCCTTGGATCGTTTTTTTCAGTGTAGGCTACCCGAAGACCCCAGGTTTTATTAACAGTTTTGTAATAGACAACGACCACCGAACAGGTGACATGTGGGCTTACCGGTACTACAGCTATATTAGCTAGGCTTGTCAGCGAAGCTGTCTTATGGAACAATTTGGAGATAGCCTATAGGCCTAGTAGCAGAATGGGATCTGGATTATTATTATTTTTTAAGGCATCTGTTTTCTAGGAACCGAAAGGAGCTGACTTTTGGTGGCAGGTGGTCGCGTCCACCATGACATTTTGATATTGTGTTGTTGTTGGACTCTCGGAAAGAATTGCCCTCTGACGTTTTCCCCACTAGCCATCAGATCTAATGCCAAGCATTATTTTGTCATGAACCCTAGAAAGTCTCTAGTTTGCCAAATAAAATCTGTCTTCCTGGCGAATTCATTCCCTTTGTCATTGTCCCTCTTTTCCTGTCAGTAATTTTGACCTGGATATGTTTATCACTCATTTTTCTAAACCTACACAATGCGTGCGCAGCACTTAACACAGCAGGCATCTATCAAAGGAACGCACCGCGTGTGTGAGCTGCATTCTCCTTATCCCTCGTGGAATGGCAAGCCATGTTGAGAGACTTTAATTTAATTAAATTTACTCCCGATTTGGTTGAGATATTAGGCTTCAGTAAAATGTCAGCACCACATCAACGTTATTTTGGCAAGTGTAATGTGCTGATGCAAGTACGACGGTGAAACAAAACGCATAGGCTTACAAATAGTAGGGCGCAAGGCTATACTTCTCCAAGCTAACTGAAAATGGCCATTGTCACTGTGTTCAACGTGTTTTTACACATTCAAATACTCCCACTAAAGACATCTCCCAAACTCAACGATGAGTGCTGCCAGTGCACATTTCACCTAGCACCACACACGTGGACAGCTCGCAGTGCAATAAAAGGGCTGCACCAGCTGCAAATGCCAGAGAGAATGATCGCACCTAGAGCTACTCAGAAATGTAACCTACTGTACTGATGATAGGGGGTGAAGTTTTAGCTCATATTTCATTTTTCAGTGTAAAACTGATGCTATTGATTTTGTGGTAATTGCCTCAATTTATTTTACTGTAAACCAGCATTTTGGATGGCCTTCATTTGTGATATGGCTCGCATTTTTGTTGAAGTTTTGTAACGTGGACTATCTTCTACGTGTATACTTTTGTTTTAGTTTGGTATAATTACGGACAATGCAAATTACTGAGTTTTGTGTCATTTTGGCATTTTTTGGAAGGAATATAATCAAAATAGTCCCGCCGCGTGGATTATTGTTTTGTGACGTGCATGTGAGAGCCTTATGTCGGCAAAGGGTACAACAGTATTGTTTGGTTGTATTGTTTGGTCTTTTGTAGACTGTCTGTACGTATTCACTCATGAAACTGTAACGTGCTTCACACATAAGAGTAGTGCCGCCAGAGACGTTAGAATTAAAAGAATCTTTGGTGCCGCGATTTCAGCACCATGGACAGAGGGCGCCCGTCCATGCAGGCAAGGCGCGTCAGGCCATGTAGACATAAAAGCTTTAAACTGATACATTTTCATAAAAAATATTGCCGTTTGGATTTGTTTTAGACTGTGAATTTCACATATATGTTTCAAAACACCTCTTCTGACAACATCCAGTATGGATTTAGTTATGATTTTAACCTATTTAATCGAGGTCGGCTTGTAGGCTATAACTTCCGGGGTACATGCGGCCGAGAGATGAAAATATCAAAAAATAAAAATAGCACGTCAACCTTTTTTTCATTGGCGTTATTTTGAAATGAAGTAGAAAATAAAATTTGGAAATACAGATCAAAATTTGTTTTTTCGTTTATCACTAAAACGAAATAATGAAATAACCAGCCGTTTTTTCGTTTTTTGTTATTTGGTTCTGAATCGAAAAAACAAAAGAACGAATGGTACACGGACCCTTGACGTGCTATTTTTCATTTTTGATATTTTCATCTCTCAGCCTGATGTGCCCCGGAAGTACTAGCGTTTGCCCCTGCCGTTGGCGATGTTGCGAAACACAGGACGATGTTGCCCCATGTAGCAACCCAATGTAAGTAAGCTGCCGGATGTGAGTGCCCGGATATCCGCCCGAGTATTTACGTCTATTTTACCTCAGCTACTCGATTTCGGCCGTGTATTTACGACAGTTTAACCTCAGCTACTTGATTTCGGTCCGATTTGAGTCTGACTGAAGATGGAAGGGACATAGGCCTAGGTGCCGTGCGTAAAGAGCCCACAGCAGCACATCGCCGTTTCGGCGACACCAGAGAGTTCCTTGATCTCCCAAATCAAAAGAATAGGCCCGGTGACCAATAACATCAAAATAATAAAACAATAAATAAAATGAAATAACTTAAAACCGAATTGATTTGGGTGTGAAAATTAAACTGTCTCAACCGGGCACCCAAAGGGAATCCATCAGAAAATAACGGCGTGACTTTCTCGTCGACATTAGGCCTATTTTGTTTTTATTATCCAGGAGGACTGAGCTGAAAACTGCAGCAGTCACCTTGTACAGTTCTAGCTGCTCTGAAGCACGTGCGTGTCTAAGCAAATCATCCTGCCCATTCGCAATGTTAAATAAAAAGTTTCGCACAAGACTATAACCTAAAATTTACCCAGTCTTAATGTAGCTAGCACTCGGGAAGTTTCTGAGTTTTACTCCTTACATTAGTGAAACATAACATCAGGATATCCTACCAGTTAAAAGAATATCTGGGCATAGCCTTCTCTCTGAGTTAGAAAACAGCAGCTATGCCGCATATTGTGTAGTTATTATTTGGTGGTGCAAAAACAACACGCGAAACCATGCCGCTTGTGCCATTATTATTGGTGATGCCGAAACAACAAAGCCAGATTGGTGACTAGAGCCTGCCTAGTAGCCTACATTTAGACATAGCCTACTCATTTGATTGTGCCACGCAGCCTACATTTAAAAGTGTCAGTGCAGAATTAAACTGGGCGCTGAATATAAATATTGGAGTCATTCTCCCTCCGTGTCTATACAGTCAGAGGCGCGCGCGCACGCTCTTACTTCTGTATTATATGAAAATATCCTAAAACGGTCACAACATCAGAGGACCTTCGTGGTGGAGGATACTTGCGGCGGGGGCCGAGACCGAGTTGTTACGAGACACTCTAATATTATTGAAGGGACAGACCATGCTCGATACTTTACCCGGTCTAAATGTAGCACTCGAAAAGTTATGCCGCATATTGTGCAGATTATTTGGTGATGCCAACAACACGCAAAACTAGGCACATTGGAGACTACAGCCTATAATTTAGACATAGCCTATTCATTTGGTTGTGCTACGTAAACATAAGTGTCTGTACAGAATCAAACGGGACGCTGAAATATTGGAGCCAGTAACTTCGTGTCCGGTGGATATTGAGCAGATGTGTGCGCGCGCGCACAACTAATTTCTCTCCCATCTCTTTGCTCATCAAACCTCCGATCTCCAAAAAGACACGGGCACTCAGGATAGCCTAACTGTGAGCTGTTTAAATAATGTGATGCACGTTCTTCATGACATAGCATGGTTTGGCCACCCTAAATTCAACATGACTGCACTCGCACATATCGTGTAAACATCCATTATGGAATTGTAACTCTTAATGTGCAAGTATTAGATATGAAAAAAATATCCTAAAACGGTCACAACACCAGAGGACCCGTGGTGGTTTGGTGGATAATTGTGGCGGGGGCCGAGGCCGAGTTGTTACGGTAGGCTACAATCATATTATAGAAGGGATAGTCAGGCGACACAGCGCGACTCACATCGGGCAGCTGTGGTACCGCAAAGCATTCCTGATGGTGGAAATGAATGCAAATGCATGGAAATACTCGGGCGGATATCCGGGCACTCACATCCGGCAGCCTACTTACATTGGGTTGCTACACGCCCCACCGTGTTTCTCGTGGCTCTCATTTGACAGCGCGCACGAGTGACATAGTTTTAAATGTCTTAGGCCTTGGCTACCCGAAGACCCCAGGTTTTATTAACAGTTTTGAAATAGACAACGACCACCGAACACTGTTTTGGTGTCTTGTGGGCTTACTACAGCTATTAGCTAGGATTATCAGCGAAGCTGTCTTATGGAACAATGTGGAGATAGCCTATAGTAGCCGAATGGGATCTGGATTATTATTATTTTTTAAGGCATCTGTTTTCTAGGAACCGAAAGGAGCTGACTTTTGGTGGCAGGTGATCGCATCCACCATGACATTTTGATATTGTGTTGTTGGACTCTCTGAAAGAATTGCCCTCTGACGTTTTCCCCACTAGTCATCAGATCTAATGCCAAGCATTCTTTTGTCATGAACCCTAGACAGTCTCTAGTTTGCCAAATAAAATCTGTCTTCCTGGCGAATTCATTCCCTTTGTCATTGTCCCTCTTTTCCTGTTAGTAACTTTGACCTGGATATGTTTATCACTGTCATTTGTGTAAACCTACACAATGTGTGCGAGCAGCACTTAACACAGCAGGCATCTATCAAAGGAACGCACCCCTTGTGTGAGCTGCATTCTCCTTATCCCTCATGGAATGGCAAGCCATGTCGAGAGACTTTAATTTAATTCAATTTCCTCCCGATTTTGTTGAGATATTAGGCTTCAGTAAAATGTCAGCACCACATCAACGTTATTTTGGCAAGTGTAATGTGCTGATGCAAGTACGACAGTGAAACAAGACGCATAGGCTTACAAATAGTAGGACACGAGGCTATACTTCCCCAAGCTTACTGAAAATGGCCATTGCCACTGTGTTCAACGTGTTTTTACACATTCAAATACTCCCACTAAAGACATCTCCCAAACTCAACGATGAGTGCTGCTGCCAGTGCACATTCACCTAGCACCACACACGTGGACAGCTCGCAGTGCAATACAGTGCAAGGGCTTTACCAGCTGCAAATGCCAGAGAGAATGATCGCACCTAGAGCTACTCAAAAATGTAACCTACTGTACTGATGATAGGGGGTGAAGTTTTAGCTCATATTTCATTTTCCAGTGTAAAACTGATGCTATTGTTTTTGTGGTAATTGCCTCAATTTATTTTACTGTAAACCAGCATTTTGGATGGCCTTGTGATATGGCTCGCATTTTTGTAGAAGTTTTGTAAGGTGACTATCTTCTACGTGTATACTTTTGTTTTAGTTTGGTATAATTATGGACAATGCAAATTACTGATTTTTGTGTCATGTTGAAATTTTTTGGAAGGAATATAATCAAAATAGTCCCGCCGCGTGGATTATTGTTTTGTGACGTGCATGTGAGAGCCTTATGTCGGCAAAGGGTACAACAGTATTGTTTGGTTGTATTGATTGGTCTTTTGTAGACTGTCTGTACGTATCCACTCATGAAACTGTAACGTGCGTCACACATAAGAGTAGTGCCGCCAGAGACGTTAGAATTTAAAGAATCTTTGGTGCCGAGATTTCAGCACCATGGACAGAGGGCGTCCGTCCATGCAGGCAAGGCGGCGGACAGACAGTGGCGCGTCAGGCCATGTAGACGGACATGAAAGCTTTCAACTGATACATTTTCATAAAAATATTGCAGTTTGGATTTGTTTTAGACTGTGAATTTCACATATATGTTTCAAAACACCTCTTCTGACAACATTCAGTATGGATTTAGTTATGATTTTAACCTATTTATATTTATATTTATATTTTCGTTCATTCAATATTCTATTTCGGATATCACACGAGAAAGGAATAAGGACTTGTTTATGATGATTTACGCTTGAATATCACTTGTGAAATGGAACCAAGTGCCATATTTTGATATTTTGTAGGTACTGAAAATGAAACGTTGAATCTTAGAAAAGAGAGAAAAGCAATAAAGAAAAACGTCCTTCTGAATTGCGTCTTTTGTTCAGAATTCGGGTGACCTGAGAGTAAATCCTGGAAGGCTGGTTGAGCCTTCATTACATGGTTTCTTTGGAGGCAAACGGACTTTGCAGGCATTGTTGATGCAATATTCAGAACGTTGCTACACTTCAAAGATGTGGTCGATCTGTGATGACTGTGCGAGGAATTTGTGTCATGAGATGGTTGCGTAGGCTATCCATATCAAGCAAGCGCCACAAGCATGTGCATACGCCCCACCATGAGTAGGGCGTCCCAGAGGGGGAAGAATGATTTACTGTCTATATTTTGACTTAAACTTATCAACCAATTTAACCTTCGCAACGACATTTCATGTGCTTAGGCCTGGTCTTAAGACTTGATTGTATTTGGCCATATAGCCTATTATAGCGTTCTAATCCAACAGAAGTGCAGCTCTTCGACCAGGAGAGATACAGTATCTTCGATGGGAAGGGGTAGACCAACTGTCATTGAAAACATTGACAGTTCTTACGATCAGCATCAGTTTCCCAGTTCATCTCTAGCCTTTAGGTGTATACCCGGACATATTGCTTTCCAACAATATCACTAATGTTCCAAATACACCAAAGTGAAATGTGTATTCAACATGCGTAAAACTTGGTATGGAGAGCGCGCGCTTCAGCTCATTACACTTGCCAGAATACGCAACAGTTTGCGTGAGAACACTGCTTTGGACCGTTTGCTCCCTAATGCATATTACTACATGTGAAAGGGTTTAATAGGTTATTGATTCCAGAGACTTAAGCCTTTATTTAGGCTATAAAGTTGAGTCCATAACATAAAGGGAACTTCATCTCTATTTTATAAGGCGGACGCACGCTCCAATACAGGCCTAACCACCACGCGTGCTGTGCATAGGCCTACTAGCCTGCACATCGCAAAAATGTTTTTCATCATTCTATTATTTTTCTGTTGTGTCTCTGGCTCCAGCGACTGTTCTGTGTGTCGTTTGGTAGTTAGACGTTTTCTGATGCGACTCAGACGGCAAACTTTCCTTCCGGGTAAACAGAGGGGGAGGGGTCAGTCAAATGAAATTCAATAAATGAATAGCCAAATATCGCAAATTGAAAAACGATCAAAAATGTTGTCATTTTTTATAATGCTATTATGGTATGAAGTAACACATGCAGAAAACAAAATACAGCCATTTCTGCTTGTATTGCTTTAATCAAAACAAGAAGTTGCACCCTTTTTTGAATTTCATATTTCATTCCAAAATAGAATAATGAATGAACGAAAAAGTACACGGACCGTGTACCATTCGTTCTTTTGTTTTTCGATTCAGAACCAAATAACAAAAAACGAAAAAACGGCTGGTTATTTCATTATTTCGTTTTAGTGATAAACGAAAAAACAAATTTTGATCTGTATTTCCAAATTTTATTTTCTACTTCATTTCAAAATAACGCCAATGAAATTATTTTTAATTTTTGATAATTTCATCTCTCGGCCGTTTGTGCCCCGGAAGTTATAGCCTACAAGCCGACCTCGATTAAACAGATTTAACTGATTACTAAATCCATACTGGATGTTGTCAGAAGAGGTGTTTTGAAACATATATGTGAAATTCACAGTCTAAAACAAATCTAAACGGCAATATTTTTATGAAAATCTATCAGTTGAAAGCTTTCATGTCCGTCTACATGGCCTGACGCGCCTTGCTTGCATGGACGGGCGCCCTCTGTCCATGGTGCTGAAATCGCGGCACCAAAGATTATTTAATTCTAACGTATCTGGCGGCACAACTCTTATGTGTGAAGCACGTTACAGTTTCATGAGTAAATAGGTAGGCCTACAGACAGTCTACAAAAGACCAAACAATACAACCAATCAATACTGTTGTAGGCCTACCCTTTGCCGACATAAGGCTCTCACATGCACGTCACAAAACAATAATCCACGCGGCGGGACTATTTTGATTATATTCCTTCCAAAAAATGTAAAAATGACACAAAAATCAGTAATTTGCATTGTCCGTAATTATACCAAACTAAAACAAAAGTATACACGTAGAAGATAGTCCACGTTACAAAACTTCAACAAAAATGCGAGCCATATCACAAATGAAGGCCATCCAAAATGCTGGTTTACAGTAAAATAAATTGAGGCAATTACCACAAAATCAATAGCATCAGTTTTACACTGGAAAATGAAATATGAGCTAAAACTTCACCCCCTATCATCAGTACAGTAGGTTACATTTCTGAGTAGCTCTAGGTGCGATCATTCTCTCTGGCATTTGCAGCTGGTGCAGCCCTTGTTTTGCACTGCGAGCTGTCCACGTGTGTGGTGCTAGGTGAAATGTGCACTGGCAGCACTCATCGTTGAGTTGGGAAATGTCTTTAGTGGGAGTATTTGAATGTGTAAAAACACGTGAACACAATGGCAATGGTCATTTTCAGTAAGCTTGGGGAAGTATAGCCTTGCGCCCTACTATTTGTAAGCCTATGCGTCTTGTTTCACCGTCGTACTTGCATCAGCACATTACACTTGCCAAAATAACGTTGATGTGGTGCTGACATTTTACTGAAGCCTAATATCTCAACCAAATCGGGAGTAAATTGAATTAAATTAAAGTCTCTCAACATGGCTTGCCATTCCATGAGGGATAAGGAGAATGCAGCTCACACACGCAGTGCGTTCCTTTGATAGATGCCTGCTGTGTTAAGTGCTACGCGCACGCATTGTGTAGGTTTAGACAAATGACAGTGATAAACATATCCAGGTCAAAATTACTAACAGGAAAAGAGGGACAATGACAAAGGGAATGAATTCGCCAGGAAGACAGATTTTATTTGGCAAACTAGAGACTTTCTAGGGTTCATGACAAAAGAATGCTTGGCATTAGATCTGATAGCTAGTGGGGAAAACGTCAGAGGGCAATTCTTTTCAAGTCCAACAACAACACAATATCAAAATGTCATGGTGGACGCGACCACCTGCCACCAAAAGTCAGCTCCTTTAGGTTCCTAGAAAACAGATGCCTTAAAAAATAATAATAATCCAGATCCCATTCGGCTACTACCTATAGGCTATCTCCACATTGTTCCATAAGACAGCTTCGCTGATAAGCCTAGCTAATAGCTGTAGTAAGCCCACAAGACACCAAAACAGTGTTCGGTGGTCGTTGTCTATTACAAAACTGTTAATAAAACCTGGGGTCTTCGGGTAACCTAGGCCTTCGACATTTAAAACTATGTCAGTCGTGCGCCCTGTCAAATGAGAGCCGCGAGAAACGCGGTGGGGCGTGTCGGTCCGTGTACTTTTTCGTTCATTCATTATTCAATTTTGGAATGAAATATGAAATTCAAAAAAGGGTGCAACTTCTTGTTTTGATTAAAGCAATACAAGCAGAAATGGCTGTATTTTGGTTTCTGCATGTGTTACTTCATACCATAATAGCATTATAAAAAATGACAACATTTTTGATCGTTTTTCAATTTGTAATATTTATCTATTCATTTATTGAATTTCATTTGACTGACCCCTCCCCCTCTGTTTACCCGGAAGGAAAGTTTGCCGTCTGAGCCGCATCAGAAAAGGTCTAGCTAGCGACCAAATAACACACAGAACAGTAGCTGGAGCCAGAGACACAACAGGAAAATCATATAATGATGAAAAACATATTTTTTTGCGATGTGCAGGTTAGTCGGCCTATGCACAGCAGTCGTGATGGTTAGGCCTGTATTGGAGCGTGCGTAAGCGTTATAAAATAGAGATACGATTCCCTTTATGTTATGGACTCAACTTTATAGCCTAAATAAAGGCTAAAGTCTCTGGAATCAATAACCTATTATACCCTTTCACGTGTAGTAATATGCATTAGGGAGCAAATGGTCCAAAGTTTCTCGCGCAAACTGTTGTGTATTCTGGCAAGTGTAATTAGCTGAAGCGTGCGCTCTCCATACCAAGTTTTACGCACGTTGAATACAAATTTCACTTTGGTGTATTTGGAACGTTAGTGATATTGTTGGAAAGCAATATGTCCGGGTAGATACACCTAAAGGCTGGAAATGAACTGGGAAACTGACGCTGATCGTCATAACTGTCAATGTTCTCAATGACAGTTGGTCTACCCCTTTCTGTCGAAGATGTCCCGGTCGCACAGCTGCACTTCTGTTGGATTAGGACGCTATTAGGCTATATGGCCATATACAGTTAGGGCCATAAATATTTGGACATCTGCACAATTTCCATCTTTTTGGTGCTGTACACCATCCCAATGGATTTGAAATGAAACAAACGAGATGTACATTAACAGCAGACTTTTAGCTTTAATATGGGGGTGTTTGCGTCCAAATCGAGTGAACTGTGAAGGTATTATGACATTTTCTATCAGTGCCACCCCTTTTTTAAGGGACCAAAAGTAATTGGACAGTCTAGTATTTATACATCAAACTTTCAATTTTTAATTATTTGGTTGCAAATACTTTCCAGTCAGTTACAACCTGTAATTTGCAATCCATAGACATCAATAGACACCGGGTTTTATCCCTGGTGATGCTATAGTGAGCTCTATTGCAACAGTCTTCAATTCCTGCTTATTCTTAGGGTATTTTCCCTTCAGTTTTGCCAGCAGCAAGTGAAATGCTTGCTCAACCGTACTCAGGTGAGGTTATTGACTGGGCCATTGAATAATATTCCACTTTTTTGGGGTAGAAATGGCTTAGTGGCTTTCAGATGAAGCTTTGGGTCATTGTCCATCTGCACTGCGAAGCATTGCCCAATGAGTTCAGAACCATTAGGTTTAATATGACATGATAATATAGCCTGAAAATCTTCAGAATTCATCCTGTGGCTTTTGTCGGTAGTCCTCATCATCAATAAATATAAGGGGAAAATAGTTTTGACAGATATGCATGCCCACACCATGACACTACCACCACCATGATTCACTGATTGGGTGGTATGCTTTGAATCATGAGCAATCCCTTCCCTTCTCTATAGTCCTTCCTTCCCATTACCCTTGTACAACATGATTATTGTCTCCTCTGTCCATAGGATGTAGCTCAAGACCTATACTGTCTTTTTAAGACGTTGTTTGGCAAAGCCAAATCTGGTATTGCTATTTCTGATGCAATCAATAATTTACATCTTTTAGTGAACCCTCTGTATTTCCTATGGTGAAGTATTCCTGAACGTTCTTGATCTTTTTCTTGATTGTTGCCTTGGACATGTATCCACCGTTTACATGGACAGTGTTCTACATCTGGCAAATTGTTGGGAGATGGGTTTTTGCTCACCAGATACAGAATATTGTCTGTCATCCACAGCATTTGTCTTCCATGTCTGCCAGGTAATTTGGTGTTGCTCTGGTATTTCTTTTTTCCAACATTCTGAACTCTTGAATTAATCATATTCAATGTTTGCCCATCTCTCAAATGGGTTTGTTTTGATTTTTTTCAACCTTATGATGGCTTGCATCACTGATTGTGACAGGTGGACTTTGGATCTCATGGACATTCCGTAAAAATATATGGAAATGTAAATTGAACACTTCAAATGAACTCTAAGACCTTGTATTGACATCTTGGTGATGGTGTAGTAAGGGAATAACACACATCTGACTGGAGAATAGCTGAGAAGCCTACTGTCCAATTACTTTTGATCCCTTGAAAAGTGGGCAACACAGACAAAAAACGTTGCTATTTCATTCCTGTTAATGCGATATGGATGTTAACACCTTCACATTAACGCTAAGAGTCTACAGTTAATGCACAGCTTGTTTGTTTTATTTCAAATCCATCGTGGTGGGATATAGGGTGGAAAATGATGATAATTGTGTTGCTGTCCAAATATTTCTGGCCCTAACTGTACAATCAAGTCTTGAGACCAGGTCTAAGCACATGAAATGTCGTTGCGAAGGTTAAATTGGTTGATAAGTTTAAGTCAAAACATAGACAGTAAATATTTCTTCCCCCCTCGAGGACGCCCTACTCAATGGTGGTGGCGCGTAGGCTATGCTTGTGGCGCTTGCTTGACATGGATAAGCAACCATCTCATCACACAAATTCTTCGCACACTCATCACAGATCGACCACATATTTGAAGTCTAGCATCGTTCTGAATACTGCATCAACAATGCCTGCAAAGTCCGTTCGCCCCCAAGGAAACCATGTAATGAAGGCTCAACCAGCCTTCCAGGATTTATTCTCAGGTCACCCAAATTCTGAGTAAACAAAGACGCAATTCAGAAGGACGTTTTTCTTAATTGCTCTTCTCTCTTTTCTAAGATTCAGCGTTTAATTTTCAGTACCGACAAAATATCAAAACATGGCGCTTGGTTCCATTTCATAAGTAATATTCAAGAGTAAAACATCATATACGAGTCCTTATTCCTTTCTCATGTGATATCCAAAATAGAATAATGAATGAACGAAAATATACACGGACCGTGTACCATTCGTTCTTTTGTTTTTTGATTCAGAACCAAATAACAAAAAACGAAAAAACGGCTGGTTATTTCATTATTTCGTTTTAGTGACAAACAAAAAAACAAATTTTGATCTGTATTTCCAAATTTTATTTTCTACTTCATTTCAAAATAACGGCAAAGAAAAAAAGCTCGACGTGCTATTTTTAATTTTTGATATTTTCATTTCTCGGCCGTATGTGCCCCGGAAGTCAAAGCTGACCTCTATTAAATAAGTTAAAATCTCAACCTAATATCTATACCTCTATAACTAAATCCATATTGGATGTTGTCAGAAAAGGTGTTTTGTAACATATATGTGAAATTCACAGTCTATAACAAATCCAAACTGCAATATTTTTATGAAAATGAAGGCTATCAGTTGAGAGCTTTCATATCCGTCTACCTAGCCTGTACGCGCCAGGGTCTGCGCCAGGGACTGCATGGACTGGCGCCCTCTGTCCATGGTGCTGAAATCGCGGCACCAAAATTCTTTTAGTTCTAACGTCTCTGGCGGCACTACTCTTATGTGTGAAGCACGTTATAGTTTCATGAGGGGAGACCAGACAAAAGGCTACAACGAAACAATACTGTTGTACCCTTTGCCGACATAAGGCTCCCACATGCACGTCACAAAACAATAATCCACGCGGCGGGGCTATTTTGATTATATTCCTTCCAAAAAATGTCAATATGTCACAAAAAACAGTAATATGCATTGTCCGTAATTATACCAAACTAAAAAAAGTATACACGTTGAAGATAATCCACGTTACAGAACTTCAACAAAAATGCGAGCCATATGGCACAAATGGCCATATGGCACAAACTTTACCCCCTATCATCAGTAGGCCTAGTAGGTTAAAATCCTGAGTAGATCTAGGTGCGATCATTCTCTCCTGCATTTGCAGCTGGTGCAGCGGCAGCCCTTGCACTGCGAGCTGTCCACGTGTGTGGTATAAGTGAAATGTGCACTGGCAGCACTCATCGTTGAGTTTGTGAGATGCCTTTAGTGGGAGTAATTGAATGTGTAAAAACACGTTGAACACAGTGCCAATGGCCATTTTCAGTAGCCTATGCTTGGGGAAGTATAGCCTACTATTTGTAAGCCTATGCATCTTGTTTCACCGTCGTGCTTGCATCAGCATGCCAACATTACATTTGCCAAACTAACATTGATGTAGTGCTGACATTTTACTGTAGTAGCCTAATATCTCTACAAAATTGCGAGTACATTGAATTTAATTAAAGTCTCTCAACATGGCTTGCCATTCCATGAGGGATAAGGAGAATGCAGCTCACACGCGCGCATGCATTGTGTAGGTTTAGACAAATTACGGTGATAAATATATCCAGGTCAAAAATACTAACAGGAAAAGAGGGACAATGACAAAGGGAATGAATTCGCCAGGAAGACAGATTTTATTTGGCAAACTAGAGACTTTCTAGGGTTCATGACTGAATGCTTTAGATCTGATGGCTACTGATGTGGGGAAAACGTGTCAGAGGGCAATTCTTTCCGAGAGTCCAACAACAACACAATATCAAAATGCCATGGTGGACGCGACCTGCCACCAAAAGCCAGCTCCTTTCGGTTCATAGAAAATAGATGCCTTAAAAAAAATCCAGATCCCATTAGGCTATAACTATGTCTCCACATTGGTCCAGAAGACAGCTTCGCTGATAAGCCTAGCTAATAGCTGTAGTAAGTCCACACCAGTGTTCGGTGGTCATTGTCTATTACAAAACTGTTAATAAAACCTGGGGTCTTCGGGTAGCCTAGGCCTACGACATTCAAAACTATCAGTCGTGCGCGCTGTCAAATGAGAGCCACGAGAAACGCGGTGGGGCGCAACATCGTCCTGTCTTTCGCAACATCGCCAACGGCAGGGGCAACAGCTTCCGGGGCACATAAGGCCGAGAAATGAAAATATCAAAAAATAAAAATAGCACGTCGGCTTTTTAAATTGCCGTTATTTTGAAATGAAGTCCAAAGAACATTTGGAAATACAGATCAAAATTAGTTTTTTCGTTTGTCACTAAAACAAAATAATGAAATAACGAGCCGTTTTTTCGTTTTTTTTGTTATTTGGTTCTGAATCAAAAGAACGAAATGGTGTATATTTTCGTTCATTCATTATTCTATTTCGGATATCACACGAGAAAGGAATAAGGACTTGTTTATGATTATTTACGCTTGAATATCACTTGTGAAATGGAACCAAGCGCCATATTTTGATATTTTGTAGGTACTGAAAATGAAACGTTGAATCTTAGAAAAGAGAGAAAAGCAATAAAGAAAAACGTCCTTCTGAATTGCGTCTTTTGTTTATTCAGAATTCGGGTGACCTGAGAGTAAATCCTGGAAGGCTGGTTGAGCCTTCATTACATGGTTTCTTTGGAGGCAAACGGACTTTACAGGCATTGTTGGTGCAATATTCAGAACGTTGCTACACTTCAACGATGTGGTCGATCTGTGATGACTGTGCGAGGAATTTGTGAGATGGTTGCGTAGGCTATCCATATCAAGCAAGCGCCACAAGCATGTGCATACGCGCCACCACCATTGAGTAGAGCGTCCTAGAGGGGGGTAGAAGAATGATGTACTGTCCATTTTTTTACTTAAACTTATCAACCAATTTAACTTTCGCAACGACATTTCATGTGCAGTTAGGCCTGGTCTTAAGACTTGATTGTATTTGGCCATATAGCCTATTATAGCATCCTAATCCAACAGAAGTGCAGCTGTGCGACCAGGAGAGATATCTTCGATGGGAAGGGGTAGACCAACTGTCATTGAGAACATTGACAGTTCTTACGATCAGCATCAGTTTCCCAGTTCATCTCCAGCCTTTAGGTGTATACCCGGACATATTGCTTTCCAACAATATCACTAATGTTCCAAATACACCAAAGTGAAATGTGTATTCAACGTGCGTAAAACTTGGTATGGAGAGCGTGCGCTTCAGCTCATTACACTGCCAGAATAGGCAGCAGTTTGTGCAAGAGCTTTGGACCGCTTGCTCCCTAATGCATATTACTACATGTGAAAGGGTATAGTAGGTAATTGATTCCAGAGACTTTAGCCGTTATTTAGGCTATAAAGTTTAGTCCATAAAGGGAATTTTATCTCTATTTTATAAGGCGGACGCACGCTCCAATACAGGCCTAACCATCACGCGTGCTGCGCATAGGCCTACTAGCCTGCACATCGCAAAAATGTTTTTCATCATTCTTTTATTTTTCTGTTGTGTCTCTGGCTCCAGCCACTGTTCTGTGTGTCGTTTGGTAGCTAGACCTTTTCTGATGCGACTCAGACGGCAAACTTTCCTTCCGGGTAAACAGAGGGGGAGGGGTCAGTCACAAAAATGAAAAACGATCAAAAATGTTGTCATTTTTTATAATGCTATTATGGTATGAAGTAACACATGCAGAAAACAAAATACAGCCATTTCTGCTTGTATTGCTTTAATCAAAACAAGAAGTTGCACCCTTTTTTGAATTTCATATTTCATTCCAAAATAGAATAATGAATGAACGAAAAAGTACACGGACCAGTCGTGATAGGTCCGTGTATCATCCGATCATTCAATTATTCCATTCAATTTGGCAAACGGAAAAACAAAAAAATGATGCAATATTTCGTTTTCCTGTTTTTTAGTATGAGCAAAACATTGGGGATTGATGTTTGTTTTCGTTTTTCAACCTAAAACAGAACAAATCATAAACAGGGAAACCAAAACGAAATTTCAACAGTAATTTTCGTTTATTTGTTTTCTTTATTCTTCACGGTACATTAGCGTGGTCTCGTGGAGGCGCTAGAGCCTCGTGATGTCACAAGGCGTCATTTCAATTGGGATGTTGAATGAAGAAATGTCCACCAATATTGTTCTGCCTTGGCTGGCAGGGTGGAAACTGTTTTCTCCAGGGAAGTGTCTGCGAAGGGCCATTCCACAAGCGCAAATCGAGGAAGAGAGTTTAGATAATAGCGTGTATTACAGGCTGCACTCTGTCTCTCACGGCACGTCAGTCCGTGTGTGACCTCGGGCGCAAACGCGAGATGCAAGTTGACCATGGTGCCATTTGGGGCAAATTGCGTGCAGTCTGGGTTGACAGACAGCACATGTAACATGTAGGCCTAACTCACCCGACTCGTTTGGGAGGGTAGGTTAGTGGTCAGAGCGAGGGACAGTAGCCTATCATCTTAATGGAAAGACACTTCAGGTCCACGTTTAAATGGGGCCATGCGTAACGCATCCAAAACCAGGGAGGTGTCCCATGGTGTTCTAACAGATAGGTAGCCTAGAGGTCGGTCGGATGGAGACGTCTAACACCTTTCACAAATGTTCGCCTACAGTAGCCTAGCTTAAGTAGTAGCCTAATGCTGATGTGGCATGCAGAAATAGCAACCAGATACGCCTAAACTGTGGAGGAGACCTCGCTGGCAGTTCCCAGGAATAGGCTACCACAACAGTTGAAGAAAAGTTTCTTCCGATTCACGCACCGATTGTCAAAACTTAATTCCACCTGTAATAATAAAATGATCTAGTGGAAGGAGCCTTAGCCCATTAGATAGTCACTCACAATTATTAACCTATAGTATATGGGGTAGACATACTGGACCGGACACAGTAGCCTACAGTGCGTAAAGGAGCTAGGCTATCTTTACCACCCACAGGCACCGACATAAGGGGCTACCCAGTAGGCAGGGGTGGAAAAGTAACTTATTACTTTTACTCAATATTGTACTTGAGTAGCTTTTATGAATACTTTGTACTTTTTAAGTACATTTTTAAATTAATACTTGAGTACAATTTAACCTGGCCTGAGTACTGAGTAAAAAAAAATGACTGAGAGACAAAATGCCATGCACAATAATGCCACAATCCGAATGAAAGACTGTGCAGGATGGCACACAGCATTTCCACTATTTTACTATCTTGTATCAATGTATTGGATGATGGCTGGTGCCAAGCAAGAGATAGAGGTTATGGAGGACGATATTCAAGAAAAATAAACATGACATTCTCAAGAGGAAAGCTAATTAAAAGTAACTAAGTACTTTTACTCAAATTACATTTTAAGTGAAGTACTTTTTACTTTTACTTGAGTAGATTTTTAGATAGGTACTTTTACTTGTACTTGAGTAGAATTTAGGCAAAGTAAAGATACTTTTACTTGAGTACACATTTTCTGTACTCTTTCCACCTCTGCCAGTAGGACAGAAAGATGTTCTGTGAAGTAGGAACATCAGAAGGCTGATTGTAGGCCTCGGGGAAATGCGTAAAGCAACGCGTTTGGTAGCAACTTGTGCACTATTGTGTCTTACTTATGCGAGCAATAGAAAAGCACCGCGGGAAATGGGACCAATAATCGTAAATTAGAGTTGTTATTTCGTTTTGGTTTTCTCGTTTATTACTTGTTCTGTTTTGAGTTGGGGAAAGGGAAATCAACATAACTCCCCATTTTTTGCCCATATGGAAAAACGGGAAAACAAAATATGGAGTCGTTATTTTGTTTTCCGTTTGCCAGATTGAATGGAATAATTTAATGATCGGATGATACACGGACCGTGGGTCTGTGTACCATTCGTTCTTTTGTTTTTTGATTCAGAACCAAATAACAAAAAAAACGAAAAAACGGCTCGTTATTTCATTATTTTGTTTCAGTGACAAACAAAAAAACTAATTTTGATCTGTATTTCCAAATTCTATTTTCTACTTCATTTCAAAATAACGGCAATTAAAAAAGCCGACGTGCTATTTTTATTTTTGATATTTTCATTTCTCGGCCTTATGTGCCCCAGAAGTACTAGATTAGCTGTTGCCCCTGCCGTTGGCGATGTTGCGAAAGACAGGACGATGTTGCGCCCCACCGCGTTTCTCGTGGCTCTCATTTGACAGCGCGCACGACTGATAGTTTTAAATGTCGTAGGCCTAGGCTACCCGAAGACCCCAGGTTTTATTAATAGTTTTGTAATAGACAACGACCACCGAACACTGGTGTGGACTTAGGCTACTACAGCTATTAGCTAGGCTTATCAGCGAAGCTGTCTTCTGGACCAATGTGGAGACATAGGGGATCCCTAATGGGATCTGGATTTTTTTTAAGGCATCTATTTCTATGATTATGAACCGAAAGGAGCTGGCTTTTGGTGGCAGGTCGCGTCCACCATGGCATTTTGATATTGTGTTGTTGTTGGACTCTCGGAAAGAATTGCCCTCTGACACGTTTTCCCCACATCAGTAGCCATCAGATCTAAAGCATTCTTTTGTCATGAACCCCTAGAAATTCTCTAGTTTGCCAAATAAAATCTGTCTTCCTGGCGTATTCATTCCCTTTGTCATTGTCCCTTTTTTCCTGTTAGTATTTTTGACCTGGATATGTTTATCACCGTAATTTGTCTAAACCTGCACAATGCGTGCTCGCAGCACTTAACACAGCAGGCATCTATCAAAGGAACGCACCGCGTGTGTAAGCTGCATTCTCCTTATCCCTCATGGAATGGCAAGCCATGTTGAGAAACTTTAATTCAATTCAATGTACTCAATGTACTGCAAATGTAATGTTGGCATGCTGATGCAAGCACGACGGTGAAACAAGACGCATAGGCTTAAAAATAGTAGGCTATACTTCCCCAAACATAGGCTACTGAAAATGGCCATTGCCACTGTGTTCAACTTGTTTTTACACATTCAATTACTCCCACTAAAGGCATCTCACAAACTCAACGATGAGTGCTGCCAGTGCACATTTCACCTATACCACACACGTGGACAGCTCGCAGTGCAATACAAGGGCTGCCGCTGCACCAGCTGCAAATGCAGGAGAGAATGATCGCACCTAGATCTACTCAGAAATTTAACCTACTGTACTGATGATAGGGGGTGAAGTTTTAGCCCATATTTCATTTTCCAGTGTAAAACTGATGCTATTGTTTTTGTGGTAATAGCCTCAATTTATTTTACTATAGGCCTAAACCAGCATTTTGGATGGCCAATTGTGCCATATGGCTCGCATTTTTGTTGAAGTTCTGTAACGTGGATTATCTTCAACGTGTAGGGGTAATCCCACATTTATTGGACGTGAGGAATATTCTTCCTCACGCAAGGGCACCAAAATATGTAGGTAAACTACATTTATGGCTACGGGGACTATTCTTCCTCACACACGGGCACCAAAATATGTAGGGTCAACTACAATTAATGGGTACGACGTTAAATGTAAGGGAAGTACAGTAATGTAATTATAATTACATTAATAAGTATACAATTCTTATACAGTTCCAAATATGTAATGTGTTATTACTATATGTGAGGAATAAGAGTATAAGAAATGATGCATGAAGAGTGTGTTAAACTCTTCACGCTGGGTATCAATAATGTGTAGGTGTGTACTTATGGAATCGTCAATTGTCTAATTAATGATTGCATAAAACACGGTTCATGACCGTCTCATAAAATCATGACCATTATTGACTAATAATCTGAAGGTTTTGTGTGAATTCTTTTCTGGTTGACTTCGTAGAAATTGTTCAAATAAGACAAACACAGTTCACCACAATGTACATTTATTGTAAAAGCATCATCCGGTCATAACACTGATACAGCCAATGTGACTTGCAGGGCATAAGAACTTAGGTAAAATATACAATATATACACGGGGTATGAGAGGATGCGCTATGCATGTGTGTGTGTGTGTGTGTACGCTATGCGAGAGAGAGAAAGAGAGAGAGGATAGGAGGAGGCGTGCGCTCGGTGAGCGCCGCGCACCTCTGTCACCGCGTGTGCGGAGCGGTGGGAGGAGAGAGAGAGTGAGAGATGTATGTTCTATGAACTATGGCTCAAATGATTATGCGCAGCGCTTGCGCGCAGGACCGAAATATGAGATACGAGGAGGGGCGTTAAGCTTTCGGCTGATGAAGCGGGAACTTATCTTCAAGATAGAATTCAAGCTAATCAGGGAATACTGTCCTTTGTCTAAAGGCTTTACAGTATGTGTGGGGGAGGAAAAAGGGAGCGTTTGGCGCGCTTTTCCAACAATAGCTTACGTCCTCAACTCGATAACTCTATGGGTTAAAACACTGGTACGTGTATCTCTGTGAGTGGGTAATTTACATGTGGGTGCAAGTATGGCCTATGGCAATATTGCAACTAATGTAAACTAAGAATAGCGTGTGGCTATTTGTGGTGATGAGAGGGGAGAAAGAGAGAGAGAAAAGAAAGAACAGATAGAACAAAATAACCCAAAATAAAATATATCACACTCTACAAGTGTGGATATTTAAACACAACTCCTCAAAGCTATGTAACAGTTCTAACTGCGTATCTTTGCCCAAACTCAGTGCTTACTCGTTATCCTTGGTAGGGAGAGAGAGAGATCCTTTGATCTCTCCGGTGAGGTGGTTCCTTTGTTCTCGAGACGCACACGTGTGTATGGGTCCGAGTGTTACCAGTTCCGGCGCGAGGGTGCAGTATGTCCACAAAGTCTTGCTTCGTTGAACGGGAAAAGGAAGGTGGTATTTCGTTGTGTAGTCCGATTGTCTTTGCGGTGCCGTCCTGCGAAGGTTCAGTGGGAAAGGGGTGCACGCAGGTCCGCTCCACGCGTAGTAACTATACCGGCTGTCCACTCTCTTGGGGACAGACAATCAGGCTCAGCCGAGTCTTCGTAGACTCTAGGCGATGTCCTTGATCTCGGTACCAGTAAAAAGATTAACAATTGTCCGTACAAAAGTTATCCTATAGCGCGTGAGTTCCTCGTGGGTCCTGACTCACTGCTCTCCTAGCAGTGTCCGCAAAAGTCAAATGCAATACAACGAAATCCGGTTGAAGGAAGAAATATATCGCCTGTAGTGTTAACCGGCCAAGATAACTTACAGTTTCAATAATTTCTAAAATAGCCGTCCCTCTAAGGAGACGTGTCCCGGCACTTCTCACATCTCGATGGGGAAGTCGGGCGGTCTCTCCTAGGGCGTCGGGCCTAGGGGAATAGGCGACAGAGCTAACAACGGTATGCATACCTTGACCTGGGGTTTTATACATACGGGGCGGGGCTGAGCTACGTATGTAATCTGATCAGGTACAGTGGGAAACAAAATGGTGTCTGTATTTTACAAAATGGTGGCCATTCGTAAAATAAGTGGAAATGAATTAAACTTTAGGGGTAATAATGCCTACAGCTCCCCCTTTTGGCTATCGAAGGGAGATTGCAGTGTCTCTTTGATAGGCACATGGCACTTTACTCCTGTTTAAGTTCATTTGTCCAAAAGTGGTAATCCAATGTTTGTCCATATGGTAATTCCACTGTGCGCTGGAGCGCGCTATGTCCATGATGCTGTGAGGTCCAAGGACGGTTCCTGTGGAGTGTCCTTTGGAAAAGTTCATGTGATGGGCATATGAATAGTCCATGCAGTAGCACTCTGGGCTGAGAATGGGCATAGCACTTTGGGCAATAGATTTTATCTGTCTAGAATCTAAATTCAAACAAACAAAATCATGAAAAATAATAAAAGAGAAAAGAGAGAAGAAAGAGAAGAAAGTGAAGAAAAGGCATGGTGAGGGGGAATGGTGGAACCATGTGTCAGCTAGCCTAATCTTCGTGGACACTAAGGATGGCGGAGCTTTTGACGTCTGCAGCTGTCAATCACATAGCCACGTGGTCAGTGTCAGTTGTGTTGTTGTTGTGAAGCATGCCGTGGCATGAGGCGTGTATGTGGATACACTGTGGAGTGAGGTTGGAGAGATGGAGAGCTCCATCTTACCAGTGTGTGAATAACAAACAAATGTAACATTGCCAAAACTACAACTAGATATATTAATGTGAGTGCATTTTACTAATGGTACTTTCGTGCTGGTTTACCATAACGCTACTGTTAGTCAGGTTGGCGCTGCGCTGTCCTTCGGGCCCTGAAGGGTATGCTTGCCTATGCACTGTCTAAAGCATGCGTGCGTAAAATGGGATCGCATATAACAATCTTGCATAGTGTGATGGAATGTACAGTGTTGGTTAGTAGGTTAACTGTGACTAAGACTTATGATGCATATTTATGGCTTTGGCGAAGTATGCAAATTTAGTCTGTGAGACTGATGTCTGATGTTAGTCTGTTAGTCTGTCGCGCTATGGGACAGGGATGAGTCGTGCTGGACCCAACTCTGTCGCCGCTGGCGACGATGACGCGGAGTGTGTGACTCTGGCTCGCTAGAGCTTTGATCAGATCCATCTGACGAGTCGTGCTCACTCGTATCGCGCCATGACTGTGCAGAACGGGAGTCGGACTCATGGGAGCCGTGGTTAGCCCATTGGTCCGGATTATGAACAGGTTGGCGGTTGCGCCTTCTGTTTCGTTTACGCCTACGTGTGTTGTGCGTAATGTGGCTGTCATGCTGATAAGGGGGCTGTCCCCCTCTCGCTATAATGTTCTGCTGGTGGTGCCATTCGTTTTGCTGTGGGTTAGTCAAGTGTTGCTTAGGGCCATCTCTGTCTGGCCCCCCTTTATGGGCCGCTTCGAAGCTCGTCAGCCGGGGCTGTGCCGTGGGCTGATGGCATGGGTTGGGAGCGCTCGGCTGATACCTGTCTACAGGCGCAGCGGCTTCCCAAATCATTTGAGCTAGTCGGCGCATTTCAAGCATCGTGTGACGTTTGCGTCTACACGCGACTTTAACCTCTGTACGAATGCTACCATGGAGATTGTGTAAGAAGAGTGATTGGAAGTGTGCATCTTCTTCTAAGCCTGGTGTTGCCCTACCCTCAAAGTAGGCTGTGTGTAACCGACTGAAATATGCGCGAGGGGGTTCAGACCTCTGATGTCTGACCCTCAAAGCATTGAGCACCGCAGACGGGTAGTCTCGAGGGCGCTCGTACTCTCCTATCATCCATGCGCGTAATTTGGGATAGCTATCAGCTATGTCTGGGGAAAGTGAATCCAAATCCTTGCGCACTCTTTGGCCGGATGTTTTCCAAATTAGTTTTACTTTCTCATATGACGTTGCGTCTGATATGTCTTGGAAACACCGTTCTATTTCTCTGAAATAGTCACTCACGTGTCTGTTTGTACCGTAAGGGTCAAACATCTCGACATCTTGTGCCAGTATATCAAGAACACGGAGTCTAGATACGCGGGTCGTCTCTGCGTTACGCGTGTGAGACCCATCGGAGCAATCTGTCTCTGAGCTGCTGTGACAATCGCGTGTGCGGGGTCTTCCCCGGGCTGCGACTGGCTGTGGGGTGACTATGGGGACAATCTCGTTTCTGTCTACCTCATACACTGGACTCTTTTCCTGGGTGGCCTTCTCGCTGGCTTGCGTGGAATGGTCTAAGTGTGTCACCTGTATTGTCTCGGGATTCTCACGAGACGGGAGGAGGGGCTGCTGTTCTACAACATTCTTACTACCTATTATGGCTGCCTCCAATATGCTCATGCGATTAGAAAAGCTTTCTTGCGTGTGCTTAAGCTCATTTCTAATTTCATTGGCTTCTCTAGCTACCTTCTCACGGTCAGCTATGACGTCATGCACTTCAGTGCGGAGCTGGTTGATTTGCAATCTCAGCTCGTGGGATTGGAGCAAAATTAACATGCCTATTGCTTCTTGGCTATCGGCAGTTGATTTTGGGGCATTGATTTGCAATAGCGTTTTCTGAATTTCTAGCGTGCATTGTTCCTGACTGAGATTTTGAACCTTCAGTCTGTTATGCAACGAGACCTGGGTAAGGTCTGCAATGAGATCAGAAAGCTGCGGGTTTTGACCGCTTTCTAGACAGTTAGAGGGTGCCATTTTGTTGGCAACAAAATGAATAACTAATTATGCTGGTAATTAATCTGTTAATTAATTTAAATTCAATTCAAAATAATCAAACTGTTAATTACAGTAATAATCAATTAATTCAGGGTTTACTAACTAACCGTTGCTGGGGAGTTAGTATGTTCTCACACTGTTGACTACTGTCCATACGCATCTGAATGTATATCTTAGCAGTTATCTAATGCAAACAGTATTTCATCTGTATTTGTACAAGTTCTAGAAGTCATTAAACCAGTCCTCGCCGAGGGCACCAAAATATGTAGGGGTAATCCCACATTTATTGGACGTGAGGAATATTCTTCCTCACGCAAGGGCACCAAAATATGTAGGTAAACTACATTTATGGCTACGGGGACTATTCTTCCTCACACACGGGCACCAAAATATGTAGGGTCAACTACAATTAATGGGTACGACGTTAAATGTAAGGGAAGTACAGTAATGTAATTATAATTACATTAATAAGTATACAATTCTTATACAGTTCCAAATATGTAATGTGTTATTACTATATGTGAGGAATAAGAGTATAAGAAATGATGCATGAAGAGTGTGTTAAACTCTTCACGCTGAGTATCAATAATGTGTAGGTGTGTACTTATGGAATCGTCAATTGTCTAATTAATGATTGCATAAAACACGGTTCATGACCGTCTCATAAAATCATGACCATTATTGACTAATAATCTGAAGGTTTTGTGTGAATTCTTTTCTGGTTGACTTCGTAGAAATTGTTCAAATAAGACAAACACAGTTCACCACAATGTACATTTATTGTAAAAGCATCATCCGGTCATAACACTGATACAGCCAATGTGACTTGCAGGGCATAAGAACTTAGGTAAAATATACAATATATACACGGGGTATGAGAGGATGCGCTATGCATGTGTGTGTGTGTGTGTGTACGCTATGCGAGAGAGAGAAAGAGAGAGAGGATAGGAGGAGGCGTGCGCTCGGTGAGCGCCGCGCACCTCTGTCACCGCGTGTGCGGAGCGGTGGGAGGAGAGAGAGAGTGAGAGATGTATGTTCTATGAACTATGGCTCAAATGATTATGCGCAGCGCTTGCGCGCAGGACCGAAATATGAGATACGAGGAGGGGCGTTAAGCTTTCGGCTGATGAAGCGGGAACTTATCTTCAAGATAGAATTCAAGCTAATCAGAGAATACTGTCCTTTGTCTAAAGGCTTTACAGTATGTGTGGGGGAGGAAAAAGGGAGCGTTTGGCGCGCTTTTCCAACAATAGCTTACGTCCTCAACTCGATAACTCTATGGGTTAAAACACTGGTACGTGTATCTCTGTGAGTGGGTAATTTACATGTGGGTGCAAGTATGGCCTATGGCAATATTGCAACTAATGTAAACTAAGAATAGCGTGTGGCTATTTGTGGTGATGAGAGGGGAGAAAGAGAGAGAGAAAAGAAAGAACAGATAGAACAAAATAACCCAAAATAAAATATATCACACTCTACAAGTGTGGATATTTAAACACAACTCCTCAAAGCTATGTAACAGTTCTAACTGCGTATCTTTGCCCAAACTCAGTGCTTACTCGTTATCCTTGGTAGGGAGAGAGAGAGATCCTTTGATCTCTCCGGTGAGGTGGTTCCTTTGTTCTCGAGACGCACACGTGTGTATGGGTCCGAGTGTTACCAGTTCCGGCGCGAGGGTGCAGTATGTCCACAAAGTCTTGCTTCGTTGAACGGGAAAAGGAAGGTGGTATTTCGTTGTGTAGTCCGATTGTCTTTGCGGGGTCGTCCTGAAGGTCCAATGAGAAAGGGGTGCACGCAGGTCCGCTCCACGCGTAGTAACTATACCGGCTGTCCACTCTCTTGGGGACAGACAATCAGGCTCAGCCGAGTCTTCGTAGACTCTAGGCGATGTCCTTGATCTCGGTACCAGTAAAAAGATTAACAATTGTCCGTACAAAAGTTATCCTATAGCGCGTGAGTTCCTCGTGGGTCCTGACTCACTGCTCTCCTAGCAGTGTCCGCAAAAGTCAAATGCAATACAACGAAATCCGGTTGAAGGAAGAAATATATCGCCTGTAGTGTTAACCGGCCAAGATAACTTACAGTTTCAATAATTTCTAAAATAGCCGTCCCTCTAAGGAGACGTGTCCCGGCACTTCTCACATCTCGATGGGGAAGTCGGGCGGTCTCTCCTAGGGCGTCGGGCCTAGGGGAATAGGCGACAGAGCTAACAACGGTATGCATACCTTGACCTGGGGTTTTATACATACGGGGCGGGGCTGAGCTACGTATGTAATCTGATCAGGTACAGTGGGAAACAAAATGGTGTCTGTATTTTACAAAATGGTGGCCATTCGTAAAATAAGTGGAAATGAATTAAACTTTAGGGGTAATAACGCCTACAACGTGTATACTTTTTTTTAGTTTGGTATAATTACGGACAATGCACATTACTGATTTTTGTGACATTTTGACATTTTTTGGAAGGAATATAATCAAAATAGTCCCGCCGCGTTATTGTTTTGTGACGTGCATGTGGGAGCCTTATGTCAGCAAAGGGTACAACAGTATTGTTTGGTTGTAGCCTTTTGTCTGGTCTCCCCTCATGAAACTATAACGTGCTTCACACCCTTAGAGTAGTGCCGCCAGAGACGTTAGAACTAAAAGAATCTTTGGTGCCCCGATTTCAGCACCATGGACAGAGGGCGCCAGTCCCTGGCCAGTCCCTTGTCGAATTGGCAAGGGGAGTGCATTCCATAGCTTGGGGCCTACACTGAATGCCCTGTTGTCCATGGTGCGCAGGTGTGTGGAGGGGATGGTAAGGAGGAGTGTGTCAGCTGAGCGTAGTGTGCGGGCGGGATTGTATGGGGCGAGGAGACTTGTGTGTAGGAGGGAGCAAGGTTGTGTTAGGCCTTGTGGACGAGGAGGAGAATTTTGAACTGAATACGTGATTGGATAGGAAGCCAGTGTAATTGATAAAGTATAGGTGTAATGTGATGCCAGGGTTTGGTGTGTGTAAGTGATCTTGCTATCAATATAAATCATTTGTTTGTGGTGCAATCCTTTTATGCTCCGTTTTCAAGCATCTCCCTTCCTTAAGCAGCGTATAGGCCTACAACTAATGAGAAGAGCCGCATTTAGCAATATTCTGCAATTCGCAAACAAATGACTTTTGGTTTCATATAGTTCCAGTGTCTTGGTTAATTCCTTCCTTTTGTGGTCTTTTATTTGATAGTGGTGCATTAATTCAACTTTTCTGCTCTGTTTTAAAGACGAAATGAAGCAGTGACCTAATATAGGGGTCTATAACACCAGTAAGATAAGCCAGCAAATATATATTTTTTTGAAGTCTGAAATTTAAGCCGTTAATAAAAAAATAAAGCACAAACACGTAACGTTTCTGTTAACGTTTCCAACCAACATCGGGTGACGTCACGCGAATGGTAGTGTCCTATTCTAATGCTGTTATGATAGTAGTGAATTAAACATTTGGGCCTTGCGTGGCTGATTATGAGCTTATTTGCTTAACCCAAATGAAGCAAGAATACGTGTTTGGGTGGGACAGAACATATATGAGGCATGAAGGCAGACAAGACATCCCATCACATGAACCACAGGTAAACAAGCAGCTTTTTCGCTAAGGTGACAAGTCGCTAACAAATAATTGGCATGAGCCAACATGATCACTTTCATAATCGTGCAATGTTGCAGTTCCCTACCTTCATCTTCCGATGATTTCGCCAACATTTTCCAAGCACCTGAATTCATTTTACTTCACGTGCCCACGTTTATCCAGTCAAATCCAATCCAGCCAGTTTGAGGATGCATTCGCGGCTTTTATAACAAAATAGTTTAATACAATAGATGCAGCTACTTTAATAAGCATGCCATAACTTAATTTAGACCATGATACTTTAATGTGTGTACTCATTTCCCGTGGCATCAACTTCAAATCCCCAAAGCTCCTCCGACTCCGAGAGCGAGATGAGAGAGGAGGGGATGGGATAGCCACACATACACAGCTGCGTCCCTTCCTTCCCTTCACAAAGCTTTCCAAACTAACGCCAATTTTGCAAGTTATTTTCTATTATGATTGAATTGGACCACATAGCCAACTTCACGACATGGGCTTTCAGATTAGCGTCCAACAATGCAGGAAAAAGACGTTATTGGTGTCGGTCTGTCACTACAAACCTATGAGAGCGAGCAGCCCCACAGTCCTGACTCCTGTCCTATGGTGGATGCAATGGGTGGATGGCTGCGGCTATCCCACCATGCTCGTAGCAAGGGCTTTTTGACACAAACTGATAATGACACTTGGCATTTATCTTTCATCTGATAGTAGGTCTATGACATAGAAGACCCAGGGACAATGTAAAATGAATCCCTCGTCCTTCTTCAATTTTACTGCCACGATTAGAGTCAGTTAGCGCTGTAGTTAGCACACGCTAACGTTAAAGGGACACTCCACCCATTTTGCATTAGGCTTTCCATTGATAGACACCCAGTCATACTTTTGAATGGTCTTTCAAAAATCTCTCAATTCCCCCTGAGATAGGAGAAACCCCATTCATCTCTTAACACTTCCTATGTCAATGATGTAAAAATGGTCATTTTGCATCATCGACATAGGAAGTGTAAGAGAGGTGGATTTCTGTTGAGACTACAAGCCTTTTTCCCACCTTTTCAACCCCGCCCATAGGGGGTTGGACCTAATGCTCTAACAGACCTATCATAGATCAGTGTCCCAGTGCTTTTGAAATCACTGGCATTGAGGCTCCAGTAAGCAGTGTTGCCAGATTGGGCTGTTTCCCACCCAATTGGGCTGCTTGGGATGGCCGTCTGCGGGTAAAAATGGCATTTTACAGGAAAACTCGCCCAATCTTTCCCATCGACATCAATAGAATTGGGCGGGATTTAGTGCTTCCAGGCGGATTTTGAGCATTTTTTGGGCTGGAAATCATCAGCCTCATCTGGCAACACTGCCAGTAAGTCACTGGCATAGCTGGAAAGGAGAAGCTGGAGCACACTGCAGCTTAGTTTTCAAGACTTTATTTTGCGCAGACACCCGACCAACGTTTCGGTGTTGCTACACCTTCTTCAGAGTCAAATGATAGCAAGAGAGAGACACACATTTCAGGACTTTACATTCACAGGTGATCCCACTTGGTTTGGCTAAATTGGTCTCATCTCATTGCAGGTAATTGACCCCACCCCCCAACACCAGGACAAGATTGCAGACAATTAGACAGAGAGGCTTTGTGGGAAGGCATTTTGGATTCATACTCTAAATTCAGTGGAGCCTCAGGGCATAAATGAGGAACACAATATGTCTTGCTCTCTGTAACAAATTGTTCCAGCATCGCAGCTGTGGTCTTCTAATAATTGTAGCTGTGGTTTTATTGACAATGTTCTTTGTGTATTGTTTTTTTCACTTTTTTATTTTGTTTTGGGAAGTTGGCAAGCTGTCTAATTGTCTACAATCTTGTCCTGGTGTTGGGGGGTGGGGTCAATTACCTGCAATGAGATCACACCAATTTAGCCAAACCAAGTGGGATCACCTGTGAATGTCAAGTCTTGAAATGTGTGTCTCTCTCTTGCTATCATTTGACTCTGAAGAAGGTGTAGCAACACAGAAACGTTGGTCGCGTGTGTGCACAAAATAAAGTCTTGAAAACTAAGCTGCAGTGTGCTCCAGCTTCTCCTTTCCAGTGATGTCTGTCCCACTGTGATGCACCTGCAAGCAGGGTTGCCAGATGAGGCTGATGATTTCCAGCCCAAAAAATGCTCAAAACCAGCCTAGAAGCTCAAAATCCCGCCCAATTCTATTGATTTCTATGGCTAAAATTGGGCGGGTTTTTCTGCTAAATGCCATTTTTACCCGCACACGACCATCCTAAGCAGCCCAATTGGGCGGGAAACAGCCCAATCTGGCAACACTGCCTGCAAGCTGAGGGAGGGATGATGCATAGAGTCCCAAATAACTGGGTGTGGCCTGTGGAACTTGAGCATTGCAGTGCATTATGGGGATTGTTGTCACAAATCCACAAGCACTAAAAAGTCATTTTCTGCCTTTTCTTGGCCAAGAAGGCACCAAATTAGAAATGTATGTTACTATTCTACTATACATATGACCCACTTTCAGTAACATATTCATGTATCCACCGGTGGAATGCCCCTTTAAGTGAATGGAAGCTTACATTAGCCACCAACTTTACCATTCGCGTTACGTAGGCGGCGAACATGGCTGCGTCCTTGTGGCGAAACTCTGTAATAACATGTCATTTTTCAGCAAAACTACTTAAAAGTGTAGTCCAACGAACATCCATTTGTTTATGAAAATAAATAAGCCGCCAAAAAATGATAATAGTTGTCAGTGCTTCATTTCCACTTTAAAGCACCTAGCCAGGTCCCAAAATTGTAAAAGAGCTTTAAATAAAAAGCTGTAGGCATTTTTGAGGAAAAGCAATTCACCAATGTAACAGAGTTGAAAATGCTGTTGAGAAATATATAGTTTTTATGAGTTTTGCCATTATTGAGCAGAATATTGTTCGTTGGAGACACCTTGTGGCACTTCGGAGAACTGCAGGTCTGTTGCGTTTTGACCCTCTGGGGTTCCCGTAGCCGAGTCAGAAAAGCGATTCCCTGGCTCGGGTAAGTTTACTATTTAATGCGCTCTGTTTTCAATTATTGTTTCCTCTTCGTAAAATGCAATGTAAACTGTGTACTTGATGTATCTTATTAATGATGTAATTGTGTACACGCTGTGGGGATATGCAGGAAATGTACTAAGTTGTAAAGAAAGTTATTTACATTTTCTATTAACCACGAGGATCTTTTGGGAGATTAGCATCTTCCTACACCTGCAGTAGATGTGTTAGCATAGTGTTCGTTTTGTGGATGAATTATGCAAGTATGCATGAGAATTCACATCATATTTACCTCTACTATGTATCACTGTTATATGGGACTGTATATGCATGTATTCCGGTGGCATGGTACTTTAGAATTCCGAATGTTTGATCGGTTTTCCGAACCACAATGATTCCATGCCTGAGCATTCTGCTTGCCTCTCTCCCTCTCTGGAACTATGACGCTGCATACGGTCCTTCGTGAACTTAATGTTACTTTTATTTTTATTGTACAGATGCTGCAGTAATGCCATTTGCTGTTTTAAGGTATGTCTCCAGTTGTGAAATGTATTTTGTTTCATTGCTGTGTTAAAATGGTTGGAGTCAGAAAAGCGATTCCCTGGCTCGGATGCTGCAGTAATGCCATTTGCTGTTTTAAGGAAATAAACTGCCGTCCAAAGAAAGTCCGCCTCCTGTGCCTGCTTGAGTCCGTTTCACCAATCTATAAGATTTTTGGGTGCTGAATCCATTTCTGCCGTATGCCGGTTGCGAAAAGTTACGGTTTAGCCGTAAACAACAAAATAAAAATGGCTGCCGCTATATTTTGAGTTAAAGGATAGCTGTGGCGTACAATGAAAGTTTCACCATCAATTTCCCATGCCACATAATGTATCTAATGATGAGACATTCTGAGAAATGCCGCGGCATTACGGAGTTAGCTTATTTTAAGCTTTTTAGCGAAAAGCGCAGCGAAGGTTAACCGCTGGGGCCAATCTAAAAAAAAATCTAAGTAAACACTGACAGCGTCGGCGTGCGCGGCCAGTCCTGTTCAAACCCTCCTCACAGCCAAAGCTAGCATGCTACTTTGCCATTCATTTGAATGAGACACCGCCGGTCGCCGGCGTGAAAAATACGCTTGAGTTCTATTTTCCAAATGCAGCGCGGTGCGGAGCCGGCTCCCGCGCCACTGACGCTCGACTACTGCCGGTTGGTGTGTAAGGACAGATATGTTTCAATGTATTTTCACCGACGCCGGTAAAAAACGCGGCCGTTCCGTGAAGCTTTACCGCCCTGGTGTGTAAGACCCCTTACTCACTCAACAGGTGCAAAATCAGGACTGAGCTGACAGGATGCTTCTAGCAAACAGTCGAATTGTAATCCATGGATCACACTGCAAGAAACAATAGTCCAGCTGTAGGCTATGTAAATCCAGGGAATCAGAAGGCAGACAAACGGTTTACGCGCTTTTTTGCTTCCGACAACAGACGTCAGTAAACATACGAACTGTAATGTCCTGTCTCTAAATAGGGTCGCCGACATCCCCATATCAGTTCCGTTCCCATTACTATTATCCACTAGGCCTACTGTAACAACAGTGATTCATTGCTTTCCAACCAGCAATATGCAAGCAAGAGGACGGTGGACTTTGTTATAAAAGCCTACAATGTAAATGCTCTCTGATATTGGCATTGGATATGATTTGCAATCACTTGCCGTTATTTCAGCATTTGTAAATGGGGTCGTGTTGGCCCTTTATTGGGAGGAATTTGGAAAAACTGGCCCTCGGGGACTTTTAATTGAGTACCCCTGCTCTAGAGCGATGTGGCCGTACAACGCACAATGCACAGCGCACATCGTTGACCCTATGGGGGTCTCTTATCTTAAAATAAATAAATGAATGATAATGCTAATAATAAAACACATGCAACATGCACGCACCTATGCTCTTCTGGTTCAACTAGGTGCAGCTAACTGCGCAGGACACATCCCCGCACGCGCACACAATGCGCGTGGAGATTAAATTGTAGCCTATGCTGTTTTAGCAGTTGTAGACTATATCTTGCATCTCGTTTCGTCTTTTAATGCATTAAAGATGCAATTCAATTGAATTTTAAAACGTTAGGCCTATCCTGTGGAATAAAGGAATGTGATTAGGCTATCTTACCATTGGGAGACAAACAGACCACACGCTACTGTTTTCAGCTGTTAGAGAACCATTCCAGGAAGATAGTTAGGCCTACACATTTTTAGATGGAAAGTCATGAAATAATAAGGCAGTGTGGCGGGTGCGTTGTTTGTAAGTTGAATGGGCTGCATTGCGACCCGAAAAGCCCATTCCCATTCCGCAAACGTCGGGATGCTTGCGATGTAATTCTTAGAAAGTTTATCATTGCAAATACCCAGTGTTTTGATAGCCAGCACGGTTGCACATTTCGAACCCCTTTACCACCGTCTTTTTTTGTTGTTGTTGTACTTAGGTTATTTCAAGTGGTTGTCTGCGCAATGCCATGAACAGAGATTAACATTAATTATTTTTCTCTTGTTCTCTGACTCCGGCATGCTTTTTTCATGGTTAATCCGTTGCAAGACTTCTGAATGAAATCATGCTGGCCTTTTCCAGTGGCATAGTGGAAGGCGTAGGAGGCATGCATTTTTTTCTTCAGGCTATTTATTTTAATACTTGACAAATAGTCAAAGCAAGGAATGCTACCCGTATACTTTTTAGATTCGGAAGTGAAGATTTCTTTTTAGATTCGGTGGTGAAATGCATGGGATATACAAAGTTCTGGCTGTGCGGTGATGGGAAATGAGTTATTTTATATTCATACGCTATTGTGTGGTATTATATGTAAGGTTACTATGGAGATGTAAATTGGTGAAATTAGGTTAGAGACCCCCCCCAAAATATTTGTTTTGCTTTGGAGCTGTCACGCGCGGGCGCGCATACTTCAACCAATCTGAACTCTTTACGCGTTACAAATTTTGTAGGCTAACTAACTTCAGGCATTTGCTCGATGTTTTTCTCCCTTGCTTTGTCTGCGCGCCCCACGGCTGTGATAAGGTTCGAGTTTGAACTACTGCATCTACGCAAAAACATTGTGCTATTTCAGAAAGATGTAGTGCAAACTATATAAAGCTTATTATCCACTAAGTTGCAGAAGCACACGCCAGGCAGGAAACATGTAGGCCTACCTCTAGAAGTCAGTAACCAACTGAACTACTGTCCAGAGGGACTTCCACAGGGTTGAGCCACCATTCAAACTCATAGGAAAGTGCCTTGAGGACGCGTGCATGCTATGCGAAAAGACAGGGTGAACCACGATGAGTCCCTTATTTTTTTATGTAAAAAATCCATATTTATCACTCATTATTTATTTATTTATTTATTTATTTACAAATCGCACCCTGGTGCCAACACAATCTTGCTCCATGCATGTTTGCTGCCACGTCTTATCTCGCTGCATGCTCCGCTACAGCTGACGTCATAACGCCATAACATTTTATTTGGCCCGTGGAGCCATTTTATTTGGCCCGTGAGATCATTTCAAATGTGTATTACAGTTGTCCCACATACACCATTAGTGTATAGCGTAACACGAGTTAAACATGAAATTTGCTGTGTCACAGGATGTGCAGACACATTTTAACTAACAAATATGATGGTAAAGAGTGTAGCCTATGTGAAATTTAAACTCAAGTATGAACATGCATGCACCATTTTAGTCCATTTTTAAAAAGTAATGGTTGAATTCGGCCCGCGACTTCGTTCCAGATTTAGATTTTGGCCCTCGGTCAATTTGAGTTTGACACCCCTGCAGTGTGTAGACACATTCACATATATCCGATTTGTATCTCATTAAAATCCACATTTGGAAAGGGCCTGTATCTGATCTGAGTAGATCGGAATTTATGCGCTCTTACACTGTGTACATGTGGGTCGTATATATCAGATATGTCACATTGGAGCAAAAAATCGATAGGAGTCACTTCAAGTGACTAGACTAAACATGCCCTAAAGCCAAGGTTTCCTAACCTAAGGGGCATTCACTTGACGTCACATGGATCCAGGCAGAGTATGGGCTGGATTTATCTTACTCTACTATATGATTCTTTGGCAGCACCTCTAATTCCTGCCCAAACTGAAATGGGCAAATGCTTCATGACCACATTTTTACAGAGGAAAAACAGAGAACATCCTTTTCAGTTGCAACACGGTGCATACACACTGCAAGCGCGAGACGCCCACTTAACGTGTCCAGACGTATCTGGTTTCAGTCCGAAACAGTAAGAATACATGAGAACAAATAATCCCTTGCACACAGGAGCGCGGTGTAAGCGTGGTGCATGTCTGGGCCCGTGAGCAGGATACCGGACATCAGCGTCGAAGTGAGAGGTCAGCACACTTAAAATCCTTTTTGTTTTCTTTTATTATTTCATGGCTGGATTACGTTTCAACTTCACAGTCTTCATCAGATTCTCTACGAACACAGTCTGAGTGGTGATTAGAACCAAAGAAACTCAAGAGAAAGAACAATCTCTTGGCGGGGAATGCATTGGCCACGGTGTAGTACGGGGGCGTTGCCTGAGGACACGAGTGGATGGAAAATTAACTCCCTTGCGCATGGTCATTGGTCAGTGGGTGCGATGGATACCATTTTCGTACTCCCTTGCACATGGTCAGTGGGGGCGACACCATGATGGATAATTTGTGGCCAAGTAACGGCAGCTGTTGGTCAGCAGTAATTGCTGGGGGTAATTAAGGACAGCTGACAGACATTCACGCTGTCCTATGACCTGTTCCACAGTGAATAACATTTCCGTACTCCCCTCACCATCATTTCGTACTACGCTGTTATGACGTGAGTAAGCCCTCTTGTCTCAAGCCTCTTTGATTAGAACATGCCTGGCACCCAAGGGTGTGGCCAGTTTGTTAACACTTTACACTCTGATAGGGAGTTAGGTAGGATAGGCCTACCGGATATGTCCGCGATGCTCCTTGAAAATAGAACTCGAGTCTATTTTCCTGCACGGACGTCCACGTCCAATGAGAGGTCTCCCATTCAAAATGAATGCTGCTGCCCGCGGATAGAACGCGAATGCTGACTGCATTGTGATAGGGAACAACTGAACAGCCCGTGTACCTCTCGGATTCGCGATGCTCATGGGCACATTAAGCGAACGCGAATGTCTGGTAGAAAAGCACTGTCACTGTGTGAAGCGGATGCTGACCACAACAGGAGAACCATGCTATGCATAGTGAATGCAACCTCCAGATTATTGGTGCATTACTTCTCCCTCAACAAGACATTTATCACCCTTTCACCTGTAAAGCACAATTGTGAGAGGTGTTAGTCACTGTGCACACAATCCATTCAGCGTTTTGCTCTTTGGGAGGAGCCTCTGTTGACTTTGACTTGAAAATGTAAGTAGAGAGAAAACATCTGGTTGTTGGCAGCTATTCATTATGCCATTCTGTATCAATTATATTGTGGCCAGCATTCATTGCAACAAACAGTCAACTAACTGTTTTACATTCTGAATGGTATCTGTACTAAGCTCAGGCCCATCAATGCTAGCCTGGCGACCCCATCCTATGTACTCCACCCAAAAGATGTTGGCTCCGCACATAGTCTGGTGAGTTGAGAGTGGTGATGCAGGACTCACCCACGAAGTTGGTTACTGATTGGTTAAGGGAACACTATTCACATTTTTGTTTTGTTATTTGTATGCTTTTGCATTAACAGCCATGCTATTTATTATATATATGCACAGTATGAGTTTAATTTGAATTCGGAACTCCAATTAATTTAAATGGCAGGGTAAGCTCAGACCATCTCTCACCCTTCATGGAGACGGATTCCTCTTAGCTTTCGCCAGACTGCTGGGCTTTCGCCCAGGCTACATCAACACATCCTTGAGATGATGATGTGTAAATTCATCTGAACATGCATTCTTTGTATGACTTTTGTCATGTGAAGTTTTACCATGCACAAGGAGGCAAATTTCTAAAAGCCACAGACCCCTCCATTTGTTCAGAGGCGGTGTCAACAACTATCAACAGAGAGGGTTGGCAATTTCAAATTCCTGGGGGTGACCATGGCAGAGGACCTGTCCTGGGGCCCTCACATTGCCTCAGCAGATGGAAAGGCCCAACAACTGCTGGTGAACTTTTACAACTGCACCATCCCTATCAACATATGGGTTCCTGGAGTGGCACTCAAGCTCCTCCAAAGCAGACCAACAGGCACTCCAGGCACTGTAGGGAAAATCAAGGGAACGCCTCTCCCAGAGATCTGTACCATCTACACAATGCACTCTCTACCTAAAGTGGAGAACATCCTGCGTGACTTCCACCATCATGTTACCTGTAGCCTGTAGCCTGTTAGCTGTTCCAACTGCTGCCCACAGATTCTATGTACAGGTCTTTACAGACTTGAACCAAAAGACTGGCCAACAACCTGTAGCCTCAGGCCATACCATTGAATTCAAATTATTGTTGAGAAATCCCATTACTTTCTGGGCAATTTATTGGTGCCCCGTACCTATATTGGGGTTTGGGAGCAGTTTATTTATTCATGGGACGGTGGTGGTGTGGTGTGGGGGTGCATCCTTAAGCATCTCTTTCCCGACAGCTCTTTATGTGGTACTGAGGACATAACCGAATACCTCTATGTTGGTTGGGCATAATCTTAATGTGGTAGTACATCAACACCAGTTTCCTCTTTTTTCAAGATCACAAATCAGGTTCTGTGGAAATTGAGTTATGTGTATAGTTTTATTGAATTACAATGTTTTAGAGACCAGTTTATGGAATATAATGAATGGCAAATAACAAGAGCGGGTAAATTAAGCAATCGAGTTTTGATACACACTTCCAAGCATTTCAGTGGTAATTTGCATCAAACATTATTTCAAAATGGACTTTTGAGGGTTGCCTTCATCCAATTTCTGCCAATTTTGGTGTTTATTTAACCAATACATGCAGTATAACTTTCAGCTTTTTCAGATATCAGCTATCATGCACTCATGAAGCTGTAAAATACTTCAAAGACAAAAAAACAGTGTCCAGGATATGCTCATTTATGCAAATACAGTATATGCTAATTATCATACATAAAATAATATTCAAATTCCATGACAGACATACAGTATTTGTGTAGTCCAAAATATTTGGCTTTATGGAAAATAGATGCTATCCCTGACATACTTTGCATGGATCACTCACATCACAATGGATGATCTTACATGTAATTTTTTGCTGATTCTTGCCCCACCCAGGTAATGTAAAAGATGAAAATGAATGTTAAGATTGACTAAATTATCATGGGACAAACCCATAGATACTTTTGATAAACAAAATGATCAATTCGTTTTTAAAATTCACTTTATCTTCATCGGTTTTGGATTATATGCCTAATTTGCATATTCCCAAAGATAAGACCTCATTTGCCAGAGGTGTCAAAAGTAAAAGTACTTTTGTGGGATAATTACAACATTAGCACATGGCATTACATAGTTGTTACACCATTTACTACCACCACAAACTTGATCCAACCACTACACATTTAGGTGATCGTAAGACAAGTACAGAGGTCTACTGTTTACTCAGATAAGTTATTTGTGTGGGAAGGAAACTGTATTTCTTTATTTTACTTTTACTTTCGTTAAAAAAATAATTTCAGACAACTTGTAATACAAAAAGTGTTTGAATGCAAGTAAGAAAATGTTAAAGTTCATGGACATATGTAAGTTTAAAATTACTATTTGCCTACCCTATGAGAAACACATACATTTTTAATCTTCAGTCTAACAAACCCCGAAAGTGATCAGGGCAGGGCGCCTCTCGCAACATCTGCCTACTGTCGGTGCGTCTTTTTTGCGTAGCCACTTTTTTGCATAGCCACTGGAAGCAAAAGTATTTCAAACCAAATGTCTTTTTTAACGTTTCCTTCGTTTGCTCCCCCACTGACAATGCAATGCAATGCATAGGCTACCCTTTTTGCGTGCCTGTGTTGATAATCCCCCCCATCCCCCCCGGAAAATCGCACCCTGATTATCAGCATTTCAGTTTGTTAAACAAGTTTTTGACCTAGTCAAGTGCTTGTTTGGTAGTATTTTGGCCTGGCTGATAAATAATTGCCTGAAATGTTCAACTGTACTGCCTAGAATATGGTCAAACTGGTTAACACATAGGGTACCTTTTACAAATTACACTAACGTTATAGGCTACTCACCTTTGTTGCTTAGGCTATCTGCAACCTTGTTGAAAAAACATGCATTTGTTTGTGATGTGCAAAAATGACTGCAACGAACACACTTTTTAAATTATTTTATTTGTGCTTATTTGTTTGAAGGTTTTACGCCTATTTTGTTCTGACAAACTCCACTGAAAGTCAATAAAAAGACAGAGTGGAATCCTGTGTCCATCCCAGTCCTTCTCCTTCAAGTGTGGGAAACCCAGTGTGCCGATACAGTATACTTGACAATATTTTTAATGTCTTTATTCTGTTCTTAGTGGAATGGTGTTTTGTGTATAATTGTACTTGGCCTGTAGGGTTATTACATTGTTGATAATAAACCTACTAAAAAAGAATATAGACGAGGAGTGCCTATCATCACAGTTAAGTGATAAACCGAGCTGAATTAACTTACAGGAAGTAAAACTGCTAATAGATAGCCCACAGGTGTCATGTAGTTAGGAAAACGAGAACCCAAGGCTCCTTTTTTAGATGATTTACCACTCCCCCAAGGTTACATTAACCTGATTCACTGCTTAGCCAACCAGGTTGTTGGAATACTCCCCAGGAGGTTTATCCTCTAAAGAGCAACAGCAATGAAACCACTGGAAATTGAAGTGTCTGCCAGGCAGACACATGCTAGCTGATTCCCACCACGCCATTCTGCAGCTGTATGTTGCTTCTTACTCAAGTCAAATCAAGTCATACTCATTTACAAACCTTTGTGAATGTTGTGTGTGTGTATAATTAGTGTGTATACTTAATGTGTTACTAAAGCTTTTTAAAGGACCAGTATCCTGAAGCGTCTTTTTATGCAGTATTAGAGCCTCTGACCTACCCAAATATAAATTAACCTACAGGAAATAGTAAATAATCCACATATGTGTCGTTTAGTTAAGAAAATTAGGACCCAATGCTCTTCTTTTAGATGATTTACCGGTAACCTACCCGAATAACTTGTATTTTCAGTGGTGTCCAATCTGCTTCTTCCTTTTTAACTGATGGTCTGCAACGCTTTAGCCATTTATATTCATTACTTCCATCCGTTTACTGCACAATATTTTTCCCAACGTTGTTCCAACCTCTAACTACTCTAGCTCCAGAGAGTTGCAGTCGATGTAAAACCTCCGCTCCCAAGTTGATTTAAATTATTAATGTATTACAGTTGTGGCATAGAAGAGCTTCAACTTCAGCCAATAAATTAGACCTCTTTAATGCCAGGTGGAGCAGAGACAGTTATTTGTGTCCACATCATGCGTGTGGTTGACTGGTTTGCCCTTAAACCATCCTTTGTGGTTAACACCGGAAAAAAAAACATATTCGGGGGACAGTTTTGCTCATTCGAGTCTGAAAAATTGCATCTGAAGGGATGTTTCCCTCTTTACATCCTTAGGCTACTACACCTCCTGAGGCTAACATGTGCATAAAAAAGAGATGAAGCATGCGCACACACGCAGGCACGCTCTGAACTTCTGAATAATGAAGCTCAAGACCAAATGTGGATTCACCAGCCCTCTCACACAAACCCACACACACACATTTCTGGGTTCACCAGCCCACCGCCCGTCATTGTGTGGTGTGGTGTGGGTGGAGTTCATGAGGACACTAAAGTCAGAAGAAGAACAGCAACAGTGACAGACATGCTCCTCCCACACACACACACACACACACACACAAACACTGTTCATGCCCCCAGCAACCAGCCATAAACGCCACGCACTGGAGAAGACCCAGGCATGCTCCGCCCACATACGGTACACACATACACACACACACACACACACACAAACACCCGCACACACACACACACACACACACACACACACACACACACACACACACACACACACACACACACACACACACACACACACACACACACACACACACACACACACACACACACACACGCTGTTCATGCCCACAGCAACCAGCCATAAACGCCATGCACTGCAGAAGAACCACATCTGAGATCAGAGTGAGTACAGAACTCTGACCTGGAGGATCTGATCCCACACAGCTGAAGAAGATGAGGCCATCAATGTCTCTCACATGGACTTTGCTGATACTTTGCTGCTCGCTATTGGGTCTTATCCGGTAAGCAAGTGGTTGTATGTCTGTCAGTCTTTTGGAGTATAAGTGTGTGTGAGTGTGTGTGCGTGCGTGTGTGTGTGTGTGTGTGTGTGTGTGTGTGTGTGTGTGTGTGTGGAAAACTTGCATGAAACTGCCAGTGGAAGAAGTAATGTACTTCAGTTACATACTGTTTTTGAAACTTGCTTGTCAGTTGACAGGCGGCTTATTTAGAATAGAAGGGGGACAAAAATCAGGAATGAATTTTGAAAATATATTGATTTTACTCAGAACGTGTGGGCCCCTCAACATCAATTGGCCCCCTAATGAAAAAAATAACTTCTTTGAATTTGAACAAACATTTTTTTAGACTTCATATTGAAAAATAAGTCACACTTGTGAGAGTTGCATGCATTTTGCATTAATATTATGGGATGTACGGACAAAGAAAATTATGGACATATACTAATATTCCCTCAACTTTGATAAACCACAATTGGACAAGAACTAACAGACTAATTACTATTAACCCCTTATACATTTCTTAGTGAGACACCCGAGGACAACAGTGTCGTGTCCCACAAATGGATCCAAACTTTCTTGAGTTATATATTAATATTGATGCAACAATTGTGTATGTTTTGATGTGCAAGTTTTCCTTATATGGCTAATCATTCCGTTATATCTGGGTTACATTATTTAATGAAAATTGAATGAGCATCACATTTTAAACATATTTCTCAATCTAAGTGCAGGATATATACTGATTGCTGTGAGGGGTCACCGATAGGCTACGCCACTCATTTTCTTATTTATGTTTTGGCATCATTGCTAATGGTGTGAGTTATTGTTGTGTGTGCATGTGTGAAATTGGTGGAATTTCACAACTGGAGGAAATTAGAATGTATTTTAACCCATTGTGTCCTGGAGACACATATACGGGTTTTTCAGGATCTTGAGATTTTAGCTGTTATTAACTATGTGGGTATGTTAGAGCTGAATGAACACATTAATGCAAGGGGAGGGTCTTGGCTTTTAAATGTAACTCATTTCATGTTTGTATGTGCTTCGGAGGCTGAAATATTTAGGATTTAATAGGAAGAGGGCACCCTTTCCCAAAAAGGGCTTAAGACAAAATGGGTTAAATTAATGTTCTGTGATTGCTACAGATGAGTATAGTTAAATTAATATCAGCTACTGTATTCCACTACAAATCAATTAATATATGTTTATAGCCCAGAAAATAGGGTTTGTAAAAAAAAATGGTTATACAACTTCTGTTGAAAGTTTTTTATGCATCTTCTAGTATGACGGACATGTTATCCATTATATTTTCTCTCATTCTGGTCTCAGATAAAGCCTTTTGGCCACGTTTCTAGTCCCACGGGACCATAGCCAGATGGAAATCGTTCATGAATAAACATAGCTTAAAGACGTTCTTAGATCTTGTGCAAGTCACATCACATTAAAGAAAGACAGATTAAAATTATACAATAGTGTTGTTAAATGACAAACATAATTAACTGTGTATTTTATATTCTAAATAACTGCCCATGTGGATAGATTAGATAGATAGATTTTTTTCAGTCAAGAGTACACCAACATGTTACACTTCCCCTGATTAGTGCAGTTCAAAAATGTGTGCACTGTAGTAGCATGATACATTATGCAGCCTACTTACACTGTAGTTTAAAACTTTGAGGAGTGCCATCACACATTTGTCTAGAATTTTGAGTTGTCACTATGATGTCACAAACCCTCTGCAGGATTTTAACACATAGTTCTATGGGAGCTATAGAATGTTTGGGTAAAATTCTAGGACTGGGGAAAAGTCCTATAGTACTTACACTGTAGCCTGGTTATCGTCAACTTTCAAATCTCTGCGAGACTTGGTCTGACCAAGAACATAACAGCTAACATTTCCCAAGCGGCATGGTTGACCCACCTCCAATGGTTTGCTAATGTTTGTTTGCTTCCTGACAAAGTGGGAGGAGTTCCCGATTTTTTGGGAACTCAGAAAGTACTTGAATTGCTCTTGACCTGGGCTGCCTTTCCCAAAAACTCTTGAGTAGTACTTAAGCCTAAGTAATACTTAAGTATGAGGGATTTCCTAGGCAATATATCAGAAATAGGTCTCACATCATCACTAAAAGTTTATACATACACTATTTTACCTCGTACATGCACTTGGCCCAACCATTTTATTTGCATGTGCGAGAAAAAAATATCGTATGTAGACCTATAAAATGATTGTATGCATAAACTTTTAGTGATGCGGTATATTGCTTAGGCGGCCCCTCATACTAAAGTACTACTTAAGCTTAAGTGCTACTTAAGGGTTCTTGGGAAACACAACCCTGAACCTGAACCTTCAACGCTGAAGGTGTTGCGTCACTAGGAGGGCACGCTTTGGCTACTTACATTGTAGTTTAAACACATTGCAAATTACCTTGTTTTACCAATTCAACCAGCCACTCACCTGTATGAATTTGACGGGAGCGTACCTATGTTCCCCGGGTCCTATGTTCCCCTGTCTTTGTATGTGACCGGGGAACATAGGACCCGTTTTCTAAAAAAGGGTTCTATGTTCCCCCCATTGTATATTCCCAAGTTTTCAAATTGTGCCCTTCAAAAAACCATCCCTAAACCTAACCTGTCAGAAATGCAATGTTTCAGAGTTTTCAATTTCGGGCAGTCATGGGTGAGCGGTTAGGGCGTCAGACTTGCATCCCAGAGGTTGTCGGTTCGACTCCCGACCCGCCAGGTTGGTGGGGGGAGTAATCAACCAGTGCTCTCCCCCATCCTCCTCCATGACTGAGGTACCCTGAGCATGGTACCGTCCCACCGCACTGCTCCCCATGGGGCGCCACTGAGGGCTGCCCCCTTGCGCGGGTGAGGCATAAATGCAATTTCGTTGTGTGCAGTGTGCACACTTGTGTGCTGTGGAGTGCTGTGTCACAATGACAATGGGAGTTGGAGTTTCCCAATGGGCTTTCACTTTTCACTTTTCACAATTTGTGCCCTGACCAAAACTATCCCTAAACCTAACCTGTCAGAGGTACAACACCCTGCGCTTTACCATGCGGCAGCAGTCTACTTGGAAGCAGCGGGGAACATAGAACCCTTCTTTGAAAAAAGGGTCCTAAGTTCCCCGCATTGTATGTTTCCAAGTTTTCAAATTGTGCCCTTCCCAAAACCATCCCTAAACCTAACCTGTCGTAATGCAATGTTTCTGAGATTTCAATTTGTGCCCTGAGCAAAACTATCCCTAAACCTAACCTGTCACAGTTGCAACAGCAACCTGCACTTTGCCATGTGGCAGCAGTCTACTTTGAAGCAGTGGGGAACATAGAACTCTTTTTTGAAAAAAGGGTCCTATGTTCCCCGGTAGAGAGAGTTACCTAAAATAAACTGTTATTTTCTTTTTGTCCCCAGGCATATCTCTGGGGCTGAGCAAGTGAAGTACCCAGTCAGGTCAGTGAAACCGATGTCTCCCTCCGACTTCCTGGACAAACTGATGGGGAGAACCTCTGGCTATGATGCACGGATCAGACCAAACTTCAAAGGTTAACACAACATTGCTGCTATTTTGGTTTTCTGGCTTGATCCCCAATTGTCTGTGTGTCCGTGTGTCCGTGTGTGTGTGTGTGTGTGTGTGTGTGTGTGTGTGTGTGTGTGTGTCTCACAGTGTTTCATACCATACATCATGTAATAGTGTGAAACCTATTTGACTGTAGATTAAACCTGAAGGTTAAAATAAGATTTACGATTTGTTAAGTGTTATTAGGAAATATATAGGCCTAGGCTATACATAGTGCACTGTGTAGCATACTGTAGACTAAAGGCTGACCGATTATAATTGAATTGAAAGGATTTTTAGCACATGTTCTATGGTAGCTGTAGAGTGTTCAAGTAAAATTCTAGAAGAACTGAGAATGAAGAGAGAGCTTTGTTACCAACTTAGTGAACACTCCCAGAACATTCCCACCACTGCCCATTAAAAGCGAGCAACTGTCAATCAAACAACAAAAGGATTGTACAGTCAGATGTCCCCATTTAATTCTGGCCTCTAAAATCAGTGTAAACAAACAGGGCAGCAACAGCTGCAGGGACTTCACTGGGCTGCCACTTCCAGTGAGCGTTAACCTACAGACCTGGATTCTGTTCCATCTCTCTCTCATCCTCATCACCCCCCCCCCTCTTTCTCTTGCACTTGTTCTCTCTCTCTCTCTCTCTCTCTCTCTCTCTCTCTCTCTCTCTCTCTCTCTCTCGCAGTTGCTCTCTCTCTCCCACGCTTTCTCCCCCTCTGTCGCTCTCTCCTTGCTTTTTATCCTAGCTACTGGATACGCTAGTCAGCAGATTCATAGTGACACACATCCTGTTTGCTCATCCTCGAGCGTTTCTCCTGTCTCATGCATATTTCAGCCCTGCTCTACATTTTCAGAGTGCCATGCTGCCACGTGACATTCCAGTCTCTGGTGATTGTGCATAAATATTGCTAATGGTGTTAACTCACAATCAATAAATTATACAATATGTTGTATTGTGCACTGAAGCGGCTGTCAGCTGTCAGTTGTTTCTTTGGGAGGCTCTGCAGTTGCAGTCACCATGTCAGACGAAGGGCTGATATAAGTGAACCGCTTTTTCTGTTAAATCCTACCAATACCCATCTTTGCTCTGTTTTTTTTTTTTTTTTGCTCAGCTAAGTTTATCAACATTTTTCTTTTCAGGTCCCCCTGTTAATGTCACATGCAACATCTTCATCAACAGTTTTGGGTCTATAACAGAGACCACAATGGTGAGACGAAAAGCTCTTTTTTAAAATTCAATAAAATGGTTTGCAGTGGTTTTTTTACGGTCTGTGAAAGAGATACTGGAGCAAAAACTGATTTTGAAAAACAGACTTTATGCACGTCCTTCTACCTCTTCTTTTCAGGATTACCGCTTAAACGTCTTTCTACGACAACAGTGGAATGATCCCCGGTTGGCCTACAAGGAGTATCCAGACGACTCCCTGGACCTGGACCCGTCCATGTTGGACTCCATTTGGAAGCCTGATCTTTTTTTTGCAAACGAGAAAGGGGCCAACTTCCATGAAGTCACTACTGATAACAAACTGCTGCGCATATTTCACAATGGAAACGTGCTCTACAGTATCAGGCAAGTAGCATTGCATTACACTTAATTGGTGCTTTTGTCCAGAGTGAATTACGGACCGAATAACTGTGGATATACTATATACCAGGGGTACTCAACTAAAAGTCCCCGAGGGCCAGTTTCTCCAAATTCCTCCCAATAAAGCCTCCCCAAATAAAAAAAATGATAAGGCCTTTGTAAGTGCACCTGCTTGGTGACGCTCCTATTTGATTGACAGCCGTAGGCGGGCTGAAGTCGTTAAATACCTGGCAAGGTGAATTCCTCTTGCTGGCGTTTCCGCTCACTGCCAGGCTGCGCCGTAGACAATGGTCGCGTAGCCTATTGTTCAAGGTCGGATTGAATGAAGAACATTGGGTTGAACGTTAAAGTTAACCCTGCTGTGTGCAGTTAAGCTGTGTGAATCGTGCTGTAAGCTTAAACCAGCCCGTGTTCCTGATAGTGAGAATCGCCATGGTGTGGTGGCTCCCTGGTGATGATTCGGAGCTAAAGGCCTGTCGGTGCATTCCAAGCCATCACATCAGTGATCTACGACCAGTGACCAGCGGTGCGCGATGTCTTTCCGCCAGCTGCTGTTTTGATTGAGACAAGAGTCAGCCCGTTTTGTTTTGTTTTGTGTTATTTGAGTTACATGTGGTCTAATTTATGTTTGTCGTGTCGTTGACTTCACTGTGCTTACGGTGGGTGGCCGTGGTTGCAACTCCGCCTCCCCTCCCCTGCACGGTGCACTTGAGCGCCGGCTCGTGCTCTCTGGCCCAATTAATCGCTGAATAGTATCCAGTGGCTGCACGACACCCCATGGACTGACCCGTGTGCCGTGCCTAATATTTAAGTTTCCCTTGTGTGTTGTGTATTGCACGTTTATTCATAGACGTGTAGTGTGCTACTTTTGATTTCATTTTGGTTTATTTGTTACTTCATTCAAGTGTGTTTTGCTTTGCATCTCTGTCACCTGGGAATGACCCTGAAGATAACACTTTTCACTTGACACTTTTTGTCAACAAGAAAATGGCACATTTGATGCAATGTTAATGAAATGCAACAGCCAACTAAATTGCCTTCTCACAGAAAATGCTGGAAGCGGGCTTGCCTTTTGGGGCAGAGATGAGCAGTTTTATTTTTGATATCTCTATCCCTAAATTAAAAACAAACTACTATTGAAAAAACAAAGCTAAAAGAAATGTTGGAAAAAATCCATCCACCCAGTCAGAAGTTATGGGCCAAACAATTCAGCCATCTTGGATTCAGCCATCTTGAAATTGTTGTAGCTCCGCGTTTTGGGGATATACAGTGGTGCTCATATGTTTACATACCCCAGCAGAATATACGCTTTCTCTGCGATTTCTCACAAAATATGAAGGGTTACACAAAACCTTTTTTTTCACTCATTGCTAGTGACTGGCTTAAGACATTTATTAGCAATCTTCTGTGTTTACTCTTTCAAAAGCATAATCACAACCCAAACTACCCAAATGACTATGTTCAAAAGTTTACATACCCTATTTTCTGATGCTGAATATGGCACTGTTTAACATCAGGGACCACTCTAAATTGTTTGTGTTAGTTGTGGATAAGGCTCTGAATTTTCTCAGATGACTAAACAGCACATTCTTCCTGACAGAATGGTTGTTTCCTATAATATCTTTGGGTGTCTTGCTGGAACCTCACATTTGAGTTTTCCCCTGAGTGGCTCAATGATGTTGAGATCAGGAGAGTGAGACGGTCGCTCAAAAACTTGATTTTATTCTTTCTGAAGCTAATGACGGGTTGATTTGGCTTTCTGTGTTGAAATATTGTCATTGAATGAATGTGTGATGAATGAACATGAATATTAAAATCACCCAAGACCAGGATGGAGGAGTACTTGGGACATACATAAGAGAACAGCTCAGTAAATTCACTTATAAAGACAGAGGATGCCTTAGGGGGTCTATAGACAAGTAATAAGAGTAAAGGTTGGCTCCCAGTAAACCCTACAGCCAGACATTCAAAAGATGCAAATAGCTGCAGCGGCACAGACACGACATTAAAAGCTCTGCGGTGAATGACAGCCAGACCTCCCCTGCGCCCTGAGAGGCGGGGCTTATCAATAAAAGAATAGCCAGGAGGTGCAGCTTCGTTTAACGACATATAATCATGAGGAAGTTGCCAAGTTTCTGTTAGACACATGAAGTCCAAGTCCATATCTGTAATTGCATCATTAATAAATGGCCCTTTTTTGTTAAGGGACCGAACATTTAAAAGAGCAAAGGATGAGAGTGTGGCAGCTCCAAGATTAGAAGAGGGCTCCGAAAGTTTTACACTACGTAAATTGTCCACATTTACAGAACGAGCAGGCGACTTACGAGAGACTCTGTTGTTGCATTTAGTCCGACGATGTGTAATGCCAGGGTGGTGGTGGCGCATTTCAAGGTTCAGCTTCGAAATCACCCCTGAATCCGTAGTTGCCAACGGATCAGAATGAAACGAGATAGTCACATGAGCAGGCACATCTGCACCACCACCATCCAGATGCTGCTGGACGGGAAGAGACTGATGAAACGTTCCTCTGGACATTAGACATTGGCCAACAGAAGCAGTCGCAGACGTGATGATGGAAGTAGGGGACACAGTCTCCGCGTCAATACCCCCCAGTCCCTGGCCAGCAGGAGCAGACGAAGACAAGCCGACGGAAGGGGCAGACACAGTCCCTGAATTTCTGCCATGATGGTCGGCAGGAGCAGTCCAGGACGAGACGAACGGATAGTCTGTGTTGGCCAGACCACTGGCAGGGGGAGATAAGGCGTCGGAGAGGTGAGACCTCTCCAAACAGACCTCAGCCACTGTAGTAGACCATGGCGCACCGGTCACTGGATCAGGAGAGCGGATCTCATCATCCCTCCAGGAACTGGACTTACAGTTGCTTTGTGAGGCCTCCGGGCCAGCGCGCACCGACAGGGACTTCGCACCCGGAGAGAGACAGTTGGTGATTTCATCATCGAACTGTCTTTGGGAGCGACGTCTCCCGCGGTGAAGATAGCGCTTCCTCTTTACAATCCCAGCATCTCGGCAAAGTTCATGGACGTTCGCACTGATGGGGACTTTGAAGAATGAATGATGTAGAAGTTGGTTACTCGTATACTTCAGTCCACCCATAGCTTTCAACTTCTCGCAGAGTGAACACAGTGGCACGGCACAGCGCAGCGCAGACCTCACCGAAAGCCAGGTCAACTTGCCACGGTGAAATAAAACAAATAAAACAAGAGTAACGACAAATAAAACAAGGGATAGATACCCAAAATAAAGACACTAACTATACACTAAATTGATTAAATATAAATAAAGAGCAAAATATAAAAAAGTATGAAAAACTCAAATAAAAACAAGGACACGGAGTGGCGTGTAACGCGCAGCGTCCCCGTAACCAGGGCAACCGGTTGAACCTAGTCATCAGAATAACTTTCAGTTCAGGTCAGTCAGTGCATGGTGCTCGGTGTCTGTGATATGGCATTTTGTTCTGTGTGACATTTGAACTGGAACTAAAGTTTGAGGATGAGACTGAATTGTGTTTAGGGGGCTTGTTGTGGAGCATCTGGTGTCGTGCGTAAAGTGCAAATTCTTGCGGTGTTGCTTGTTGTCATGTACTGAGGATGACGTCAGCACGTCGATACATTATTTCCCTTGACCTGTGTAGAAGGGATGTAAGGTTGTCTCTTCTACGTTGACCAGCATGAAGTAAAGCCATGGAAAACTATGCTCCGGTGTGTGTCTGATTTAATTCGATAACACTAGTCAAAGTGTAACATTGGCGACGAGGATAATAATCGACTTCGGATTAGTTAAATCTCACAGTGAGTTTAGTCCGTATCTATGAGATGGAGGACAAATGATCAGTGCCGAAGTTTGATTGCTACAAAGAGCCAGCTACGCTAGGTCCTCGCTGGACTAGGTGGCTAACGGTGTTTGAACTGTTTGCTGACGGGAAAGGTTTAATCATCGATGCAAGAGTCACAGACAGCACAAAGATTCGAAGAAGGGCACTACTACTACATCACGCCGGGACGAATGTGCAGGAAATTTTTTCCACTTTGGACGACACGGGAGGTTCTACGACAAGGCTGTGAAGGCGCTAAACGACTACTTCGTACTAGCGCTGATTAAAACCCGGATGATCGGTTTGGACAACCGGATCAAGACCTCCTCCGGACAGACCGGATAGCTGTCATGCATTGATCCGCCAAAGGCGAGTCAGACGGCATTTCATTAATATGTCAACAAAATGGCAGTTACAGCGCGAGAAATTGTGAAACCGGAATATATCCTCTTTAGTTGACTACAACAGCCATTCTCTAATAGGTTGCTGTTTGCTGTTCAGTCACGAACACTCACTGAGTAAAACGGAACCAACTCCCGCCTCGTCTATACAAGAAGTGTAGGCTACACACATTTCCTATGAAACGCAGCCAAAACGTGTGCCTGGTTTTAAGTTTTTGACGGACGTAGCAACAATAACTAGGGGGCGTGGCTTTTGTGAAAAGTGAATTGCATCTAAAAAACATACATTTTTCTGGGAGAGGACTCCCAGACCCTCCGCACTATCCAACACCCCCTGGTCAAAATGTCTTCCCGTTCCTCTGGGCTGAGTAGGCTACCTTAAACTTTCAGGGGCTAACATCCTTACCCAGATCCTTGGCTAGATCCTTACAAATGACCCCAAATGACATGTTGGTCGACAGCAACAAAGTGGTATGGGGCTATAATTACTTGCAGGGCATACCAAACTTAGCTGTGAAGCCCTGGATGTAAATGCGTGTTTTGATTGGCCAGGTGTGTCAAGTCAGGGTGAGCAGGACAACATGAAGCTGAGCTTTTGTGCCAGTTCATTTCATATCAATACCAACTGGTCCCCGTTTAAACGCTTGACATTCTGAAATAGTGCTTGATTCACAAAAACCTCATTATCTCCATTTCCTGCAGATTCTTGCAGAATTTGGGAGGTACCCGCCTCGGTTTAACTTGGGTTTGCTTGGCAATAAAAGCTTGTAGAGATACACGGTTTTCATCCAAAGGGTTAAGTCTCCACTTTCAAATGAGCCATAACATGTTTCAGTGGCCCCATCAGATAATATGCTGTGCCTCTACAAAAAACATCAAAAAGGGCTGAGAACGCCAATATTCTATGACAGTGTTTCCCAAACTAGGGTACGCGTACCCCTAGGGGTACGCAACGTCATTGCAAGGGGTACGGGAAAAGATTTGGAATTTAAAAGAAAAAAATGTAGGAAGAAAAAAAAAAATCAAATGGCAAGGAATAGTGGCAACGTAGGCCTAATACAATAAAAAAGTAACCTAGCAATCAGTCCCAGCACTTTACTGTGCATGTACACAATTGTAGGTGAGGAAAAAAACCCGAATAAATGCGAATGTAGGAAACGCCATGTTCTCATTGCGCGTCTGCTCGTATGGTCATAGGAGTGAAAATGTAGGCCTAGTCTGGCATAACCAACACTGCTGCTGGCACGTACCGACCACTTTGTTGTTTGACTTGTGCGCGTGCAGAAAGCAGCATTTTCCCTCTGAATTGAGATGCGCCAATGTCTTGTCCACAACGAAGGAGTAATTTCCATTCTTCATTGTGAATGCTGCGTGCGTGCCTGGTACTCTCTTTGGCGCAAATTGGGCTATGGCTGGATAAGCACTTGGTGACCGTGTCGTCAAATCACTTTCGTTTAACCTGGCGCGGTCACCAAACCAGAGCAGTCACGTTGGAAAGCTGTAGGACTAAGTTGGAAAACTGCTCTCTGTCTCTCCCTCTCCTTCTCACTTCCTTGCGCGATTGACGGTATTGATTGACAGCTGAGACCTCCGTTCTGCAGTCGACATGGTGTTTTATAGATAACAATCTCGTCGTCTTTTATATTCACAAGAACACCAAAATTAATATAATTTCTGAGCATTATTCAGCAAGCACCTTTCACAATAGGAAATCTGTGAAGTCCATCCTCCTTACATTGAATGCTGATCATCAATATTAATATTAACGCCGGCTGACGGCGCAGGAGAACAAAAAACCTATTCCTACTTTCGAAAGCAATCCCTCCCGCTGCTTTTATTTGCATTGCTTTTGACAAGCCTGAAAATTAAACGGCGACACAGGCAGGCTATGTGTAGCAGACGACGCACATTATGCACAGGATTTCAGTCACAAGAGTTCCTGTGACGCACCCTCTTCAACTGGATGCAGAGCTCCACATTTTTTACTTTTTTTTGCTTGGTCATTTTTTTGGGGGGGGGGGGTGCTCCAAGGGGTACGTCATGTGATAAAGTTTGCTAAGCACTGTTCTATGACATAATGCTGTAAGCACCTCCGGTATTCAATGTTAAATATTGGTAGGGACATGTCACAACCGTCCCCCCTAAACGTACGCCCATGACACATGGAAATAATGACCAGCAGTAGTCAACAGCATTTCAGCTCTCAATATGGAAGGGGTTGATTGATTTCCAACAATGGTTACAATGAAATGTTTGATTGACTACAGCAGAAATTAGGCCTGTGCAGTCGCCTTCGACTGCTGAAGGTATATCCCCGAAACGTGACACTTCCAGTCCCCGATCAATCCTACCACTCCCGTCCACCTTCTTATAAACTTATATGTGAAATAAAAAAATTAAAAGTGATATATTTAATATCTATACATAGATCAATGACATGCACAGGCTTAATTAAAGTCAAAAGACTATTGTGAAAACGAAGCAAAAAAGATATGAGGCAAATGATAACACTGGTTTCCTCTTTCACTATTACAGCAGCTCTACCACATTAGGTACAGTGTAATAACCAGTGTAATAATATTTAATACCGTGTAACACCATGTACCAACACCATGTATTTGTGTAATTACCGTGTAACACCATGTACCAACACCATGTATTTGTGTTTAAGTGGTATTACATGGTATTACATATTGTTACACTGGTTATTACACTGTACCTAATGTGGTAGATCCACTGAAATGGTGAACCATTAAAATAAGGTGTTACCGGACAATCAATCCACCCATTTATGGGCCAAATGAAAATGCCGCCATTTTGAAAGTGTTGGCCTCCAAAATCTAATCAGTTACTGAATCTACCCTAGAACATTAACACAACGAATCTGGGACAAATCCATGCAACTGGTCAGAAGTTATAGGCTAAACAAAAATTCGGCCATCTTGAATTCAGCCATCTTGAAAGTGCTGGCCTTCAACATCTAATCAGTTAATGGACCTACCCTAGAGCATTAACACACCGAATCTGGGACAAATCCATCCACCCAGTCTGTAGTTACGGGGCCAAACAAAAATTCGGCTATCTTGAATTCAGCGATCTTGAAAGTGTTGACCTCCAAACTCGGATCAGTCCATGAACCTACCCTAGAGCATTCACACACCAAATCTGGGACAAATCCAACCATCTGTTCAGAAGTTATCGCGTTAACGCGAAAGACCTAACGTAGCGAACGCGGCGACAGACGTGTGGATAGATGGTGTGCTGGGTGTGTAGGTACAGAGCAGGTGATGTTTGTGGCTTTCCTGGCAATTCTGGTGTTGTTAAGAAGGGAAACCTGTGGCCAATGATGGTAGAGGCCCTTTCGATTGTTGCACGGTAGAAGTGGATCATGCCTGCTTGACTGACCCTAAATTTCATGAAAGTATAGAAGCGTAGTCTTTGGTAGGCTTTTGAGATGATGAGGGTGGTATTCAGGTTATATGACAGGTACTGATGGAGGATGGTGCCATAAAAACATAAGGAATCAACGCACTCCACTACCTGGCCATAATACAGATGAGATACAGTCAATCCGGAAAGTATTCACTTTTTTCACATTTTATTATCTTACAGCTTTATTCCAAATGCTACAAATTAATCTCTGTTGTCAAAATCCTATGCAAATTATTCCATTATGACCATGTGAAAAACAAGTTGTCTTGACAGTTTTGAAAATTTGTAAAAATAAAAAACAAAGAAATCATTTTTACAAAAGTATTCACAGCCTATGCTTAATACTTTGTAGAACCACCTTTGGCAGCAACTACATTCATTTTTTCATTTCGAAATGAAAAGGGATTAAAAGGGAGGTCATCGGTGTGTGTTTCAACCATTCAGTACATTGAAATTGTACATTTTGAGTCTGCACCTGGCTAAAATAGATGGGTGTGAGTTTTGAATGAAATCCTATGGAGAGTATCATGGTCTGCTTCTGTAGTCACAGTGCATGTTGACATGCATGCTTCTTTAGATGTAATTCAGATTTCCAATGTTGATGGCATTCATACCCTCTCTGTTCAAAGTTGCTGCTGTCACTCCTATACTCAAAAAACCTGGCTCTGATCCCTCTGACTACAACAATCTCCGCCCAATCTCCAACCTTCCATTCATCTCCAAAATTCAAGAAAAAATTGTAGCCTCTCACAGGCTCGGACTGGGAACGATTTTCGGCCCTGGCATTTTCCCTCTACACCGGCCCCCGCCGACCGACGAGCCCCCCGCCCGCCCCCCCCAAAAAAACACGCATTCATCAACCCATCCGTCCATGCCAAAAACCCAAGCAATATGACACCAGCATGAATGAACAAAACACATCTTCACTGCCATTTCAATTTCACATTGAACTGCATAGAAATTAGAATCAGTCAACCGTGTGTGTGTGTGTGTGTGTGTGTGTGTGTGTGTGTGTGTGTGTGTGTGTGTGTGTGTGTGTGTGTGTGTGCGTGTGTGTGGGGCCATATGGGGATTGCGATACACGTCCTGGTGTGGTAACCCAGCCTAATCTTTTAGCCACCTTGTCAACAATTCTGTCTGTCACTTGATGGGTGAAAAGTATAAGTGAGCGACATAACATAACCGCAATCCATCAGTTGTTGCAGCCGTTTCACTCAATGTTTGCCGAGTGCTGACATCAGCTGCTCACAAAACAGGACGCTACTGATCCACAAATACAGCCTCGTCTCGGGAACTTTCCTAGCCTGACACATCTCAGTGTTGATTGCATCTCTCGTCTTCATTGGGCGCTTTTGCTGCATATTGGCTATGTCATGCCACTGGTTCATGAAAGATAATATCGGACATCTCTGCGTTGACTTATCCCCTCGATGCACTGTTTTAGCAAAATCTACTGCAGATTCTTGAATCCAGTAACCCATACGAACGCCGCGAAAAAAAAATTAAAGCAGAGTTAACAGATAGTCCGAGTCTTTTTGTGTTTCCGTTTGGGTATTTTTTTTAATGATTGCGTTCGCTCCGGAAAGTTTACAGACGTAAGCTAATCCTTCCTCATTGAAGGAATAGCTAGGCTAGCATGATGAGCTTGATAAACAACTTCAAGTTCTGTATTATCCTCATATCCTGTGTGTCTTCTTTCGTGCTGCTCAGGTCATGGAACCTCAAAGTCCATACAATTCACTTTGCTTTGTGCCTGAAGTGACGTTTCCAGTATGTTGCCCAGCCCTCATCCTCGCATGCTGAACTTGTAGGGATGTAGGAATCACTAGCAAAACGAAAACTACTGGCGAAGCAAACGAATGATGTATAGTTATAGTTTCACTTAGCCATTATAAAACACACTGACGCACCATCAACACTTTGTTATGTTTGTCACGAATGCTCCCTCTTCTCTTTTTGACACGTCTTTCTTAATGTGTTATGCTATCCATTGTCGGAGGACTGGTGAGCGACGATATGAAAGTAAATATGAATCCCACAGCGCGGTTATACAGGGTTGCCAGACGAGACTGATCATTTCCAGCCTAAAAACAAATGCTCAAAACCTGCGTGGAAACACTAAATCCCACACAATTTGAAATAAATTCTATTGATGTCTAGCCATAAATCTGCAGAGAAACCCACCCAAATGCTATTTTAAAATGTTTCGACCACAGACGGTCATCCAAAGGAGCCAAATCTTGTCCTATTTGGCAACACTCCCGGCGAACATTACATCCGCGTTCCCATGAACCTATCAGAAGGAAGACAGGCGCCTTCAGATTCCAACCCCATCATGCACTGCTTTACATTTTTTTAACGCCATCTGCCCACCGTCACAAACATGAAAGTGACATGGAAGGGGTATATATAGTGCACCCCTTGCTTCTCTTGAGTGTATTGAGTTCTGAAGAATTAATTATGGCACGTACATGAGTCCGGGATTATCGACTACGACTGGTCTAAAGTCCAGGGCTGGTATCAGCGCTAGGGGCCGGTTTAAATTGCGTTTGGGCCGCGGCGGCCCACCGGGCATATGCCCGGTATCACAGATTGCCAGTCCGAGCCTGGCCTCTCAACTCCATTCCCATCTAACTCATAACTCCCTCTATGAGCACTTCCAGTCTGGTTTTCGCCCCCGACATAGCACTGAAACCGCCCTAGTTAAAATCACTAATGACCTGCTCATGGCTGCTGACTCTGGACTACTCTCTATTGTCATTCTCCTTGACCTCAGTGCAGCCTTTGACACCATCTCTCATTCTATCCTTCTCCACAGACTCCTCAATTGGCATTAGTAACACACCCCTTGACTGGTTCCACTCCTATCTCTCTGGTCGTTCTCAATTTATTCAAATGAAGTCTTTTAAATCTAAGCCCTCCCCTGTCACCTCTGGTGTCCCTCAAGGTTCTGTTCTGGGGCCCCTCCTCTTCATTACCTACCTCCTTCCCCTTGGTAATATCTTCCGCAAATTCAATATTAATTTCCATTTCTATGCTGATGACACCCAGCTCTATTTATCTGGCAAACCCTCTGACACTCTCCCTCCCCCCTCTCTCACCACCTGTCTCTCTGAAATCAAATCCTGGTTCACCCCCAATTTTTTGAAACTCAATTCCAACAAAACTGAAGTCCTACTAGTAGGCACCAAATCCACCTTATCCAAAGCAGATAGTTTTTCCTTCTCAATTGATAACTCTCCTGTCTCCCCCTCCCCTCAAGTTAAGAGTCTGGGCGTCTTGCTTGATGGCTCTCTATCCTTCCTCTCCAACATTAACAACATCACACGGTCTGATTATTTCCACCTACGCAACATTAACCGTCTCCGCCCCTCTCTCACTTCCCATTCTACCTCCATTCTTGTACACAGTCTTGTCACCTCCCGCATTGATTACTGTAATTCTCTCCTCTTTGGTCTCCCTCAAAAATCTAATCTTATTCACATTGCTGTTCCCTCCCGCCCCCTCCGTTCCTCTTCCTCCATTCTCCTCTCTGTCCCCTCTGCCCGTCTTAAAACCATGGGGAATAGAGCTTTTAGCTGCTCTGCTCCTCAGCTGTGGAATGCCCTTCCCCCTGACATCCGCAATATTGACTCTTTGCCCCTGTTCAAATCCAGGCTAAAAACCAATCTCTTTCAGATAGCCTATTCTCTATGATTCATAAACTCTGTTTTATTTTATTTTATTTTATTTCATATTTAAAAAAGAAAATGTATTCATTTATTTATTTTTTGTTTAAAATTCTGTTTATGTGTCTTGTTTTGTTTTTGTTTCTCTCTGTACAGTGTCCTTGAGAGTTTTGAAAGGCGCTTTCAAATAAAATGCATTATTATTATTATTATTATACATTCCCAAACGATGTCAGTCCCACTACCATGCTTGACTAGCCAGATGTTGCACTTTTTTGGTAAAATTCACTTGTTTACCACCACACATGCTTAACACCATCTCAAGCAAATTTGTTTATTGTTGGGACTATTACACCTAAATTAAGTCATTTCCTCTTATTTTATGAATGCCCGACATTTTGTAAGATGAGGACACAATTTTCTTTCTATACTGTATCTGGCATCAGATTACATACGTAGCTCAGCCCCATCCCTGTACCTATAAAAGCCAGGTCAAGGTGTGATTCTGGGCCCGACCCCCTCTATCCAGAGGTGAAGACAACATCTCGGGACCACGACGTCTCCTTGGAGACATCTATTTTAGAAATTATTGAAACTGTAAGTTATCTTGGCCAGGTTAACACTACGGTCGATATATTTCTTCCTTCAACCGGTTTTCGTTTGTGTATCGCATTCCCACTGCGATATTTCGAGTGATCTTGCTAACGCTGCAAAGAGAGCAGTGAGTCAGGACGCAGGGACTCAACTCGCAAGGATAACTTTTGTACGGACAATTGTTAATCTTTTACTAGTACCGAAATCAAGAGAACCTAGCCTAGAGTCGACGGAGATTCGGCTGAGCCTGATGGTCTGTCCCCCAGAGAGTGGACAACCCGGCGGTACAGTTGCGTAGAGTTGGCAAGCACGTGGAAGGGATCCACGCAGCCCCCCCCCCTCACTGGGCCTTCGCAGGACGAGACGGCAAAGATCATCGGAGTACACAACGAAATACCCCTTTCCTTTCCCTGTTCAACGAAGCAAGACTCTTTGGACATAGCCTACTGCAACCTCGTGCCCCTGGAAGGCGCGTGGTATCGTTCGGACCCACAGACAGGACCTGAGCGCTTTTTGGAGAACAAAGAAACTCGCGTGCACGAGGAAGCGCTCATCTCGCCCCGAGAGAGATCAAAAGGGTTCTCTCTCTTCCTACCAAGGATAACGCAGTAAGCACTGAATTGGGCATAGATATGCAGTTAGGACTGTTGCATAGCTTTGAGGAGTTGTGTTTAAATATCCACACTTGTAGAGTGTGGTATATTTTATTTTGGGTTATTTTGTTCTATCTATTCTTTCTTTCCTTTCTCTCTTTCTCCCCTCTGATCACCACAAATAGCCACACGCTATTCTTAGTTTATATACCGGTAGTTGCAGTATTGCCATAGGCCTACATGCACCCACATGTAAATTATCCACTCACAGAGATACACGTACCATAGGCGAGTACATCTATGCAAAAAAAAGACCTAACCCCAAAAAAATTGATACAAAAGGTTTTTCAACTGATTTTGTTACCTCTAAGTGTCCTTAATAACATACTAAAAATCTAGGAAAATCTGACTTCAGGAAAGGTGTCATTTTCAAGATCAAAGTTTTTAAAAATAAAGGTTACTACATGATAATTACATTGGCATGAACTAACATGTTTTCAGGATCTGTTTGTTTGGAGTGCTGTTTGGGTGCATAAAGACACTACTGCTATGATAATATCCATGTGCTGTTTGTCAGGGCACATCATCAGTGATGAACCATGGTGTCACTAGGTATTTTGGGTCTTTCAGCAGCTGAACTGAATAGACAGGAGCCACTACATGTGTAAGTAGAGGGCAAGGTGAAACGGTTGGTACTGGAGACAGACAATGTCCTGAAAGGACATAGGGCTTTAGCATAGCTTTCAGGTAAGCCAGAGTAGGGCCTGTTGTAGCGTCATAGGCAAGGGTCAGGGCCTTGTATTCAATTAGGGCATGAGAAAGAGGACATGACTGGGAAACTGAGGCTATGTGGTCAGAGAATGATAGATGGTCATCAACAATGACACCTAGATTTCTTGTGGCCTTATTTGAGGCAACAGTAGCAGAATCCATATTGAGCTTGATAGCATGGCAACCTAAATCTTTGGCTGGGATCACCAGCAGTGCATTTGGGTGAGGCTCAACTGAAGGTTGCATTCCTTCATACTTGTGGATAGTTCAGAGAGGCAAGCGGAAATGTGTGTGACCGTGGAGTCATCTGGCACAAAGTAACTGTGCTTCATCGGTGTAACAGTAGTATGAGAAGCTGTGAGGACAGATAACATGGCCCAGTGATGTGGTGTTCATGGCAAATAGGAGTCCCAGCACCAGCCCTTAGGACACCTCTGTGGAGAGGCTATGATTTGAGGATATCTGACCTTGCCCTTGATACATGCTAACAATGATACCACCAGACTCAAAGAATGTCTGGAAGAACATGAGACACATAAAACTCAATTATTTATCTAAGAGAGATGTTAAATAATCATGTTTTGAAAAAAAAAATGCTAGCTGGTGTGCGCACAAATATTTTTAGATTTACTACAAAACAAAAAGAGATGTCCATAATCTCTTCTGAAGATATCTTCTGGCTTACTAGAAACAAAATAAAAGAGTAATTTTGAGCTTGGCTTTTTCAGATTTTGAGGTTTTGCATTTTGAAATTTAATGCATATTTAATTAGATATAGTCCAATTACCATATTAAAACATAACATTTCAGAAAACTTGCAATACATTTTTTTCTCACAAATATGTGAGTAATCACCGGATTAAGTTTTATGGTGATATCGGCAAGCTACATTTTTTGGCCTATTCACCTGGAGTGTCTCTTGACCCTTATAATAAGCCTATGGCTGCCATGTTGAAGTCAGATTTTACTAGATTTTTAGTATGTCATTTAGCAGGTCCAATAGTAATAGAATCCATAAAAAAACCTTTTGTATCAATTTTTTTGGGTTAAACCCTAAATGTACTCGCCTACCAGTGTTTCTAACCCATAGAGTTATCGAGTCGAGGACGTAAGCTATTGTTGGAAAGAGCACCAAGCGCCCCTTTCCCTTCCCCCACTTATACTGTAGCCTTTAAACAAAGGACGGTATTCTCTGATCAGCTTGAATTCTCATCTTGAAGATAGTTTCCCGCTTCATCAGCCGAAAGCTTAACCCTCCTTGTAACTCATATTTCGGTTCTGCGCGCCCGAGCTGCGCAGAATCATTTGAGCCATAGTTCATACCGAACATACATCTCTCACTCTCTCTCTCCTCCCACCGCTCCGCACACGCAGTAACAGGAGTGCGCGGCGCCCACCGAGCGCGCGCCTTCTCCTTCTCTCTCTTTCTTTCTCTCTCTCGCATAGCGTACACACACACACACACACACACACACACACACACACACACACACACACACACACACACACACACACACACACACACACACACACACACACACACACACACACACACACACACACACACACACGCATAGCGCATCCTCTCATACCCCTTGTATATATATTGTATATTTTACCTAAGTGCTTATGCCCTGCAAGTCACATTGGCTGTATCAGTGTTATGGCCGGATGATGCTTTTACAATAAATGTGCATTGTGGTGAACTGTGTTTGTCTTATTTGAACAATTTCTACGAAGTCAGCCAGAAAAGAATTCACACAAAACCTTCAGATTATTACTCAATAATGGTCATGATTTTATGAGACGGTCATGAAACGTGCTTTATGCAATCCTTAATTAGACAATTGGCGATTCCATAAGTACACACCTACACATTATTGATACCCAGCACGAAGAGTTTAACACACTCTTCATGCATCATTTCTTATACTCTTATTCCTCACATATAGTAATAACACATTACATATTTGGAACTGTATAAGAATTTTATACTTATTAATGTAATTATAATTACATTACTGTACTTCCCTAACATTTAATGGTGCATGCCGTGCAAGGAAGTTATCCACACCCAATAATGTAATTTCGATTGCATAACTGCAATTGATCCTACATAATTGGTGCCCCTGCGTGAGGAAGAATATTCCTCACGTCCAGTAAATGTAGGATTACCCCTACATTATCTTGGTCTCATCAGACCACACAACATGGTTCCAGTGATCCATATTCTTGGTCTGTTCATCTCTCTTGAGACCAAGATAAACAAATTTGCTTTAGATGGCGTCAAGCATGTGTGGTGGTAAACAAGTGAGTTTTACACAAAAAGTGCATCATCTGGCTAGTCAAGCATGGTTGTGGGACTGACATGGTTTGGCGATGTAGGGATGCCGTCAACATTGGAAATCTGAATTACACCTAAAGATGCATGCATGTCAACATGCACTGTGACTACAGAAGCAGATCATGATACTCTCCATAGGATTTCATTCAAAACTCACACCCATCTATTTTAGCCAGGTGCAGACTCAAAATGTACAATTTCAATGTACTGAAAGGTTGAAATACACACCGATGACCTCCCTTTTAATCCTTTTTCATTTCGAAATGAAAAAATGAATGTAGTTGCTGCCAGAGGTGGTTCTACAAAGTATTAAGCAAAGGCTGTGAATACTTTTGTAAAAATAATTTCTTTGTTTTTTATTTTTTTAATAAATTTTCAAAACTGTCAAGACAACTTGTTTTTCACATGGTCATAATAGAATATTTTGTGTAGGATTTTGACAACAGAGATTCATTTGTAGCATTTGGAATAAGGCTGTAAGATAATAAAATGAAAAAAGTGAAAAAAAGTGAAGCGTTGTGAATACTTTCTGGATTGACTGTATGTTCTGGCCTGCCCTTTTCCTGAAGTCCACTAATTTAATACACATTTAATGCACTTTTTAATGGCACTTGCATTATATAAAAAAATACGTTTGTACTGAACGGAGCCCCATTAATGACTATTTATATTCCTAACATTTGAATTCTTTCCCAGTGAAACAACATAGCCTCTCTTTAGCCTACGTCTTAGAGTTTAGTAAAGCTGCCTACGTACATGTACTCTTTAATACAATGTGAATCTGACTCTTGGTCATCTTATTCAGTTGCAAAGTGCAGTGTACTGTGCTCTGCTTCGTCTCGTCACATGCCCAATAAAATTAGGTCTGTTTTAGATGTGGTCTGCTCATTTCACAAGACCCCTGGCAGTAGCACTTGAACAAGGCCGCTTCATGACACATTTGGCAGTTGCTCCAACAAAATATATTTATCTTTCGCCCACATGCACATCATCAGATCGGTCGGCCAGAGTTTCTCTCTCGCTTCATGGCTGCTGCCTGTCCACTCATGTGTACACACTCTCACTCTCTCTCTCCCTTCCAGCCAAGTACATAGTCTCCACTTGTTTCCGTTTACCATTGTGAACTCCCATGCTACCCATTTGAGGCCCCTTGACAAAATAAACATGGGGCTCTTTTGAATTACCTTTGCTGGTATTTACCATGGCAGGGATACAAAGGGCAAATTTGGTGGGGCCCTAGGCAACTGCCTAGTCTGCTTCTTGGTAAAACTGGATCACAACACACACACACACACGCGCGCACGCGCACGCACACGCACACGCACGCGCACGCACACACACACACACACACACACACAATACTCATCCTCTGTGGTTATCCAGCACATCAAATGCCTGTTTTTCACAGCACAGCAGTGCACACACACACACACACACACACACACACACACACACACACGCACGCACGCACGCACGCACGCACGCACGCACGCACGCACGCACGCACGCACGCACGCACGCACACACACACACACACACACACACACACACACACACACACACACACACACACACACACACACACACACACGAGTCAACCTCTGCAGTGTTTAATCCAACACATTAAATTTAATTTAATGTAGTTATGTCGTAAAGGTTTTTCTGGTGATGGGCTGGGCAGCATGCATTTCATCACAAATAATCCTTCTACCACATGGACACAAAAGTAGCACAAAACAATCCGGTATGGTGCATCCAACACGTATGAGAAGGTGGGTAGCTATAGCAACAGCTTGTTATATGGAGAGTGGTTGGTTTTGGCATATTATCATCCTGAATTTCAGATACCCCGCTCCCTCATACTAGACTAGGACCGAAATCCAAGATTGTGACACCCCAAGGCATTTGTGAGACAAAGTCGGCAAACAGTCTTATTTTGTCAATTTGGGTGTGCTGAATTCAAATCTGCAATATGCCGAGCTCAATCTGGCCTCTGTTGACCTCTAGAGGTCATTGAGCTTTGACACTGAAAGTGTACCAACTCAGCCCAGTTAATCAGATTTTTACGCAATTTTAAGCAAAGTGATGATTTAAATTGACAAATGGATTTGTTTGGTCAGTATTGGAATCCTAAACTTTAAAATTAAAAGAAATAGGCCTAAAATTTAATAGGCCTAATAATGAAAAAAAATCAATTGTTATTGAAACATTCATTTTGCATCCTTGAATAAGACTGGTTTAAGTAAGGACAAGACATAGCCTACAGTATATCATGTAAGTGAGTACACCCCTCACATCTTTGCAGATTTGTGAGTATATCTTATCATAGGAGAGCATTAGAGAAATTTCCTTTTGACACAATGATTAGTGACCTTTTAACAACATATATAACCGCTTACATTTCTTGTTCACTCAGAAGAAATCAAAATACAGCCATGAATGTTTGAACATTGCCCACAAAAGTAAGTACACCCCAGATTAGATTCTGGTAGAGAAGGGGCCGTGTTGATGCAAATTATCGATTAATTCATTAATCATTAGTTTATAGTGTTATCGATCGATTTAAGATTAATTGATAAGCGGCGTTTTTTTCACCTGAATTTCATAGGGCCTTTTAAAATATCAGCTAAATAGTTAAAACACTGAGTTCAAAAAGTATAGGCCTATATTGTTATATTAAATTATATTATGATAATTAGGCCTACATTATGATCATTAAGCCCATATTGTATTTGAATGTATTATGTTATATTATATTATATATTCCTCGAGTAATTATACATTAGGAAAAGAAAGCAGACATGTTTTCTATGGCATCTCCACACCACCTTTGGGGGGGCATTGCTTGGTTTCACCCAGGAGTGAACAAGTAGCCCCACGCCCCCTCTCTGTTGCCTTGCAGTTGCCTGAGATATGATGACAGAAAACGTTGAGTGAAACGTGATGGTGTATCATAATAGGTGTGTCAGCCAACATGATCAACCACAAGCATTTTAATTTTATACGCTTCAAAATAATTTTGGGTGGTGTGTTGTTGTCCATAATGCATAGTAATGTCAACAAAGTTCGTTTCTGAACAAAAAAAAGCTATTTCCTGTGCCTGTAAGGAGAGCTAATAAGCTAACGGGCTCCATTGAGAATGAATGGAGCTATGACAACAACACTTACAGCTAACTTACAGCATGGATTCACCTGAAATTGAACAGATGGTGGTCCTCTTCATGCATGGTCATATACTACCATGCCCAGTTCAGCTAATACTAGTCTTGATATCTGACAGGGTGTTAGTGATTAAAATTACAGCTCACACTTTGAAATAACCACTTTTGTGATTTCGCTAGTTAGCACGCTAAGCTAACATAGCAAGCGTAACCCTAGGCCTACAGTGAAATGCTGCTCGCAATGACACTTGCCTGTCTTGAAAGATCGTTTTTCTCATAATTCAAACAGTAACAACTTACACAATTGGGCTTGGCATAATCACAGATTCAAGTGCACATCTCCAAAAGACCCACAAGAACTCTAGAAGTTGCAATGACGATTTAATAGATAAAATCTGCGCACCCTGGATTTGAATAGGACTAGAACTAGAACTACTCAACAGTCTCTAGCGCCCTCTAGCGATTAATCGCGATTAATACATTTTGATCAAGCAACCTCTTGCTCGACAACTAATCTAAAGTCGATTAATCATTTGCATCCCTAGCTTGAATCGCTTTGAAATGAAAAAGGATTGGTGATCATCGGTGTGCATCTCAACCTTTCTTTACCTTGAACTTTTACATTTTTGAGTCTGCACCTGGCTTAAATAAATTGGTGTGCGATTTGAATTCAATCCTACGGAGAGTATCATGATCTGCTTCAGTAGTCACAGTGCATGTTGACATGTGGGCTTGGCTGTCTTTATCTTCTCCAAGGGGAGGCTCACTGTCAGTGAATTTGAAAACCCCTGCACTAAAGTAACAGCGGTCTACAACAGTCTATGTCTGAATTAAAATATTTGAAGTGTCCTCGTGTTTTTAGGGGCTTATTGGAGTAGGGAGCAAAATGAAGCCCGGGCTGAAAAGCTCCCCCCCACCTCAAAGCTGGCTACGGCCCTGGAATGTAGCAAACAAAATAAACACACGGTTGATGTTGTCACACAAACCGTCGCTACGGTTAGTTAACTATCCTGTTACTGCGTTAAGACTGATTCATAAACACTGGACAAGATGGTGTTACTATCCATTGTGCCATTAGATGTTTTACACATGAGTCACATGAGCTTCGTTGATGGTGAGAGTGGCGTGTGGGGCGGGGGGTGGGGGGGTGCGTGGGTGTACCTTGTCAATTTAGGACACATCGTCAGTAGTGTTCCTTTGAATCAGGGGGCCTTTCAACACTACACCCTCATTAATGGCGGCCTGCTACAGGGTGAACAAGTCAGAGTTTGTGTCCCATGCCCAATCACAAGTCCATGGCAGGGGCGTCCACTCCCCTGAGTCAGGCTTGGAACTGACCGCATACCTTGGTCCCTCATCTCCTGGTTGGGAGAAAGGGTGTTGGGTGAGTGAGCCTAGTGAGTGTGTCCTGATGTTTTTTGAGCCCAGCAGGGGTCCTTCCGCTTCATCCAAATCCACTGGCTGCTTCTTTCAGCTGCTTCAGACATGGATTTAATTATCTGTCGCAGTGCCTGTCCTTGGATACCAACATCTTTTAAAAACCTGATGGTAGAAGCGGCCACAAAACCTCGGCATCCTACTTCCACTGGGTACACTTGCGCGTTCCAGCCACGATGTTGTGCATCAGCCGCCAGCTCTGTGTAGCGCAGCTTCTTGCGTTCGTAGGCTTCCTCTGTTGCACCCTCCCATGGGACTGTGAGCTCAATGATGTTGACGGCTTTGAGAGAGGGAGACCAGAGTACCAAGTCTGGTCTGAGTGTTGTAGCTGCTATCTCTGGTGGGAAGATCAGTTGCTGTCCAATATCAACAAGCATCTTCCAATCCTGAGCCATGCCCAACTTTCCAAGTTTTGGCTTGGTAGGGGGGTGTTTGGGTTTTGGCTGTCCCTCTCGAATGAATGTTTGAGCTTTGATGGAGTTGGATGCCCTAGGTGAGGAGTTGATGTTGGATCTCTTTGTCTCCAAAGCTGCTGCCAAACTTTTGAGGACCTGGTTGTGCCTCCAAGTGTAGCGCCCCTGTGTGAGGCTGGTTTTACACCCGGTCAAGATGTGCCTAAGGGTAGCTGGAGATGGACAGAGGGAACAGGTTGGATCTTCCCCATACCAGTCCTGGAGGTTTTTTTGAGATGGTAGCACATCGTATGTTGCTCTGATGATAAAGCTTATGGTACTTGCCTCCATTTCCCAAAGTTGCCTCCAGCTGAGTTCTCTCCTCTCCAGTCCTTCCCATCTGGTCCATTGTCCCTGTTTGGCAAGAGACACAGCCTTTGCATTTCTTCCAGCCTCCTCCTGGTGGCGCACCTCTTCTACCACCATTCTCCTCCTCTCTGAAGTTGAGGCCTTGCTCCAAGATGGCTTTCTTGGTGCAAGCCCAAAGCCTCCTCTTCCCATCTGGACATGCCCCACAATGTCAGTATGCCTTAGAGCTGACATGGCATGCTGCGCTGCATCTGATGGTGTCCATTTCCGTCCAGTTGACAGTGGCGGTGCAGCCTTGCTGATGGTCTGGTCTCTGGAGTCCCTCAGCGTCAACAGGAGCCTTACTTTAGAGCACTTGTACTCTTCAACAAGGCTTGTAATTGGTAGCTGAAGGACTCCTTTGCCGTAGAGACCAATGTTAGTCAAACAGCGGGGAACTCCAAGCCATTTCTTGACATAGGCAGTCACAGTTTGCTCCATCTTTTCCACAGTTGTGATTGGGATGTCGTAGATGGTCAACGGCCACATTATCCGGGGGAGAAGTCCAAATTGCAAACACCAGAGCTTCAGCTTCCCTGGCAGGAGTGTCCCGTTGATGCTTTGCAAGTTGTTGCTAGGGTCCTGTCTTATCTGCTTCACCTGGTCCTTGTCCTTGAGGCTTGCATTGTACCATCTGCCCAGGCTCTTGATGGGGTGTTCAGACACTGTTGGTATGGGGTCTTCATCAATGCAAAACCTCACATTTTTCAGCTCTCCCTTGACAATGGAGATACTCCGAGATTTGCTCGGCTTGAATTTCATCCGGGCCCACTTGATGTTTTCCTGCAGCTTGCCAAGTAGCCGTCTGGTGCAAGCTGCAGTGGTGGTCAGTGTGGTCATGTCATCCATGAAAGCTCGGATGGGTGGTAGACGAATGCCATTTTTCGTTCGTTCTCCTCCAACCACCCACCTCGAGGCCCTGATGATGATCTCCATGGCCATTGTGAAGGCCAGAGGTGAGACTGTACAGCCGGCCATGATGCCGATCTCCACACGTAGCCAGGAAGTTGTGAAGTCTGGCGTGGAGAAGCACAACTGTAGATCTTCAAAGTAGGATTTTACCAGGGTGGTGATGGATGGTGGGACGTGGAAGAACTTGAAGGATTCCCAGAGTAGATTGTGGGGAACTGAACCAAAGGCATTGGCCAGGTCGAGAAAGGTGACGTCTCTTTTTGCCTTCTTCGCCTCTTGAATCTGCTGCCAAATCATACTGGTATGTTCCGAGCAACCAGAGGACCCTGGAATGCCCGCCTTCTGTATGGATGTATCTACGTATTTGTTCCTCTCCAGGTAGGTAGAAAGCCTTTGCGCGATGACACTGAAAAAGATTTTCCCCTCCACGTTGAGAAGGCAGATGGGACGGAATTGGTTGATGTCAGCTGCATCCTTCTCTTTGGGGATGAGTACACCTCCAGCCCTTCGCCACGCCTTGGGGATTATCCCTTTCTGCCACACTACTCTCATCAGTTCCCAAAGATAGCGGAGAACATCCGGGGCGTTCTTGTAGAACTTATACAAATACAAATATAAATTGGTGTGAGATTTTAATGCAATCCTACGGAGAGTATCATGATCTGCTTCAGTAGTCACAGTGCATGTTGACATCTTCTCCAAGGGGAGGCTCACTGTCAGTGAATTTGAAAACCCCTGCACTAAAGTAACAGCGGTCTACAACAGTCTATGTCTGAATTAAAATATTTGAAGTGTCCTCGTGTTTTTAGGGGCTTACTGGAGTAGGGAGCGAAATGAAGTCCGGGCTGAAAAGCTCCCCCCCCACCACAAAGCTGGCTACAGCCCTGGAATGTAGCAAACAAAATAAACACACGGTTGATGTTGTCACACAAACCGTCGCTACCGTTAGTTAACTATCCTGTTGCTACGTTAAGACAGCAACAAAGTCTGGTAAGAATATTGACTTACCTTCATATTGATGAATGTATGACGACACATACAATTTGAACCCCTTGTCGAGTTTAGATGTCGATGTTCTCGATGAGCCTTTCACTAATTGATGAACATCAGATATCGACAATCTTGGCAAATCTTGCAGACAGTGAGTATAGAATAGCGCCATTGTTGTTTGTTTATGTCGGACCGGAAACCGGGTAGAACTACCCGCTTTATCAAACGCGGAAGCGTCGTCATGACACTATGGGTCTTTCTCAAAGCCTAGGCCAGTGTCCTTCCAAGTGTATCAGCCTAAGTAGTCACGACCAGTGATTGGATACTTTTTGGTGAACTCTACAGAATATCCAATCACTGGGTGTGACTAATAAAGAGTATCCAATCACTGGGCGTGACTAATTAGGCTGATACACTTGGAAGGACACTGGCCTAGGCTTTGAGAAAGACCCTATGTGCAAAGAGCGAATTATAGCGAATCAAACCACTTCCTAACCTGAAGTTACTTCCTGGAGAATCAAAACATGTCCTGTCAGTGCCTTGCTAGCGTATTCCTAAACATATGCCTATGGGAGGATAAGGAGTTTTGCGGTCATCAAGATAGGTGTAAAATGGAAGGTTGTAATGAAAGACAGCATGCAGCAACACAGTAAGAAGTAACCTAATTTTGGACGAGTTTTGGCATGTCTACTTTTTTCTACAGAACGAAAATGGCTAGTCAAGTGACATTAGCTAGCTAGCACTTAGTACATGTGGCTTTGAACATTAGCCTGACCAGGTGATTTTTGCATCAAAATAGTTTACTTGGAGGCTACTGGAGTTGTTCTGCGGGCGTGAAAATACATGTAGACCCTCAATTTAAACTCGGAGAGTAAAAGAGCGCACCTGTGACAAAAAAAAGCCTTTTTCTCCGTTCGAATGGGGGAAAACGCTATTATTACCCAAACTAATGCTCGCTTAAAGTTGATTAACTTAAAAATAGAATAAGCTAGGAGCATACCGTTTTCACATGCAGAAAGGTGAGTTTCTGGGCATTCGACGAAGCCCTGACATGTGTCAAAGGATTCCAGGGATACCAAGTTTTTGAAAATTGGCCCAGCGGTTCAAAAGTTACAAGCAGAAATGTACCTGCGACTTTGACCTGCTGGTGGCGCTAGAGCGTTGGGGCTGGGGACCTATTAATTGCTGTGGGTAATGCTGAGCCAGGCCCGAATGTGTGTGCCGATTTACAGCATTTTCTTACGTACGGTTCTATGGGCTGCCATAGACTTGCTAAGGAGAGGAAAGACAGCTTCGCTGCTTGGCCTCTAATAATATTTTAATATAATAATAATATTTATAAATATAAATAAAAATAATATTTGTTGGTTTGCCTACTAACAAAGACATGATCAGTCAATAAATGTAATGATAATATGTATTCTAGTATTGCAAGACAGAATATCAACAAGAAAATCCAGAAAATAACTGTGAATATATTAATTTATTTACGTTTGTATATTTCATTGAGCGAAATAAGTATTTGATCCCCTGCCATTGAACTGATAACAGTTCTGGTCCCACAGACCAGATAGGCACTTCCTATCAACTTATCAAAATTATAGACACCTTGTATACTAAGATGCACAAAAGATACACTGAATCAGCAGAGTCAGTCCATAGTATGAGGGAATCAATAGGACTCCAACCTTACCAACATGGTAAAGACCAAAGAGTGGTCAAAGTATATCAGGGACAAGATTTCAGACCTGAAAATAGAGGAAATGGGCTACAAAGGACCCAACTACAAAGGATCCAACTGTTGATGCATTTCTTCCAAAATGTAGGTGTAGCGCTTGTGTAGATGACCTGTAGGAAAAAGCACTAAATATCTACCTATGCTCGGAGCTAAGGCTTAAAATAACAGTTGACAGATTTATTGACTATAAACACCTGCTGTGCACTAAGGCACAGTGTTTACCTTCTAAATGTTGTGACTGAGTCAAAGATCAGGAGAAACCAAAATAAAAGTTCAGTTCACTTAGTTCAGTTCGATTGAATCCTTATTTCCCAAAAATGTCCTTATTTTCCTCCAAAATGTCGTTATTTTCCCCCAAAATATCCAAAAAAGTGTCCCCAAACGGTTGTCCCTTTGGAAGACCCAATGTATCAATTCCAAACCTCAAGTTGAGTCAAAGAGGTCCGTCTGCAAGAGTTTCTCTATCTGGTCGTTGATTCAAGTGGTTTCCTGGAGGCAGTCAAACGGCTGGCCACACCGTTCTGCTGACGATCTTCAGTCCTCGCTGGGCTCGGCTCGCCATCTTGGAATCATCAGTTTCTTCATCCAAACAAAAAACCAGTCTACACAATGGAAGACTAATAAGTATTCTATTCCTGAGATCTCATTGCTTAATTCGTATAAAGAATTCTTATAAAGACTCATTTATGCATCTCATATCCAAAGATGCATCCCTTTTAAAGGATAGTTCCGGCGTAAAATGAAAGTTCGATTTCCCATGCCACATAATGTATCTAACGATGAGCCATTCCGGGCAATACCGCGCCGTTATGGAGTTAGCTAATTTTAAGCTTTTTGGCGAAAAACGCAGCCAATGCATCACGGCGGGGCCAATTATAGGCCTATTATTTTCTGATGTTTCCCCGCTATAAACAACCTCAAAAACGCTACACACTTCATCACAAAGGTCTCGTCAATCAAACCGAGGAACACAAGATCATCGGACCACACAGTCTTTCACTGGCCAGTGTTTTCAGAGGTGCCTCACTGTTGCAACTCTCTGACCCGGATGCAGGCTACTCAATCAGGTGGCTAGGTAGGCTAAACATACCTAGCCACCTGATTGAGTAGCCTGCATCCAGGCGATGGTGAAACTTTCATTTCATGCCGGAACTATCCTTTAACTATAATGTGAATGACTCATCATCATAAACCCAAATATAATATCACAATAAACAGTAAGTATTTATTTAACTTACTCCCAAGTGTAAAGAAAATATATTGAATGACCTTAGACAATAAAGCTTTTACTAAAACTCCAACAAAATACTGCATATTGTTTCCTTATACATGTTGCTCATTACTGTGTTACCACTATTTCACCTTTTACTCCATCTTAAACCATTACAATACTGTTATAACATATTTACATTAGTAAGAATGACATTTCCCTTGCTTTAAAGGGACACTGTGTGAGATTTTTAGTTGTTTATTCCCAGTATTCATGCTGCCCATTCACTAATGTTACCTTTTTCGTGAATACTTAACACCACCATCAAATTCTAAGTATTCACTATGACTGGAAAAATTGCACTTTTCATACATGAAAAGGGGGATCTTCTCCATGGTCCGCCATTTTGAATTTCCAAAAATAGCCATTTTGAGCTGCAAAAATGACTGTATTTGGATCACACTAGAAAATATTTGTTTATTACTTAGTAAACTTTCATGTGAAGATCAAATTTGGCAATAGGCCGCCCAGTTTCAATGAGCAGCATAGTTGCAGTACCTTTTTTGACCATTTCCTGCACAGTGTCCCTTTAACTCAAATGGCTGCATACACAACGCAGCTACGTTGGAAACAGAATTCACAGAGTGGTTTAATGTGAACAAATAAGTGCCACGTTCCTTCAGAAGAGCCCTATCTCACGCCTTTCGTAAAGTCTTCACGAAAACAATAGATTAATTTTCGTGGTGCATTCACGTTATTGCCCGTTTTTCGTGGTAGGGCAACGAAACGCTGCCTATTCACTTGAATTGCCCCACTGCTGCTATGGTTATCCAAGCGTCTGCAGGGGCGGGGAGGGGGTGCTGACAGAACACTGCTGATACACTCGGGACTCACTAATTCGACGCCCTTTCGGTACTTACGCCTTATGTCCCCTATAGGTGGTGGGCCCAGTCTCATATCTTGTCAGTTCGTTGGTGTTAACGAGTGGCAACTTTATTTTTGCTTATATAACCCCCTGACAACCCATTAATCAATATTTTGGCTGTTGCCATCCTCAAAACTTGCACATTGATTTATAAAAATGACAACAAAAACTAGCCGACTGAGTGACGTCACATCAATGCAAAGTCAACGAGGCAGAATACAGCTAGCGCGTGCATGCTACCCGGAACCGTCGGATTTAATGGCAAAAAGTTACAAGTTGGGGGGTAAGTGGGCTCACTTGTTGTGTACATGCAAAAAAAAATATTTTTCTCAAACTTTTAGAAGTGCTCTTTTTCGCTGTTAGTGTTCGACTGTCTGACCATCATTGGGCAACGAGAGATAAATGTCAAAAAGAGGACAGGTCTGTTCCCTCAAAGCAACAGAGCAATGAGGTGACGGGGGTAGATCAATTCGCCAAAAAAGTATGTGTCAGTAAAGAAATGCAAGCTGTGTTATTTTTTCCAGTAACAGGAAAATGGTCAGGAATGAAATACCTACGTTGTTTCAATGATTAGGTGAATTATCTGCCGATGAAAAAAGGCCGATATGCGGATAAATATTCCCTTTTCAACTTTGAGGGGCGGAGACTTCCCATTGACTGTGCATTATGTGACGTCACCCCGAGTCTTTTTTATTTTCGTTATTTTTTAATATTAACGTGCAACTTTTCAGCGTGGTAACAGCCAGAATATTGCTTTACATGTTGTCAGGAGGTCGTATTAGAAAAATCAAGTTGCCACTCGAGAGTGAGAACGAAACTAGTTTTCTAAAGGAGCTACGAAATCTAGCCCACCGTCTACTAAACCTAAACCTAAACCCAACCCTACTTAACCCTAAACCTAACCCTAACCTTGACCATAAACTTAACGCTAAATTGCTTGTTTGAAATGTTTGATTACCATGTGACGGTAGGCTACCGAAAGGGCATCAAACTAGTGGGTCGCTAGGCAACAGTCGAGCAATTCAAGTGAATAGGCAGCGCTTCGTTGCCCTACCACGAAAAACGGGCAATAATGTGAATGCACCACAAAAATTAATCTATTTTTTTCGTGAATACTTCACGAAATGAGTGAGATACGGTTGTTCAGAATGTTTAAAACACCGTGCTGTGTGGTGCTTGCCACAGCATTGGCAGCACAACACGCCAGGCACTCACTAACTACTAAAACACAATGATATGGAGTGTACCAAGGTGGATGAAAACATTACGCTACTTCCAAACAGGAAGCGCATCGGTAACAGGGATAACTAATATCAACATTCATCACTAAAATAACACATTTCACAGTATATACTCCGACTGGTTTTGAAGGAATCGCTGTCACTATCTAATAGGTAACTCCCTGCATAGCTAATACTGGTTAAACTAGCATGGACAAAACATGTTCACTCACCGGAGATTCTCATCACATAAAACTCGTATGATACAATTTGTTGACGCAGTTGAACATCGGATTCACCTAGGAGGGCAACTTATATCACAATTTTTTTTTATATCACTATTAAAAATAGACCGTTTAAGAGGGTAAATTATCGTGAATCTTGTCAGAATGTAAGGAGCTCACAAACTCGTGTCCAGCAGGGAAAAGATTGAGTTGAAGAGAGAGAGGAAATGGAAGGGTCAGACTGACCACTACTCTCAGAACAGTGGGGAGTGTTGGAGCGCCTTCATAAGACAATACCTGGGATACTGCATTTAGTAGCCCTATTTCTATAGGGGTTACATCAGGAATACAAAATGAGCATCCATCAGCCTGTCTGGGGTTCTATACAAGATTTGACCTTTTGTAGGGATTTGATAATGAGAACAGAAAGAAAGCACCCTAGACCTGTGCAGGATGAACCAGGCAATGATATCAAATCTTCTGGGACCAAAATCACTGAGACAACTCAAAACACTAAATGCCACAGATGATTAAAATCCTGTAAAATTCCAACAAACATTGATTTAGGATATGATAAGGAGGTGCCGTGGTCAGATGAGACCAAAATCAAGCTGTTTGGCATTAACACAATTCACTACTGCCTATGATCCCAATGGGGTCATCCCTATCTTCCCCAGGTCCTATGTTCCCCGCAACCGGGGAACTTAGGACCCTTTTTTTTTCAGAAAAAGGGTTCTATGTTCCCCGCTGCTTTACTGAAGGTGGGCCAATATTTGGATCCAAACATGACAGTAATATGCAATATATCAGTCAAAGCGATGAAGGAGTGGCTCAGGAAGAAGCATATTACAATCATGAAGTGGCCCAGACAGTCTCCAAACAATAACCCGATAGTTCCGATAGAATTCTATGGAGGGTACTGAACCTCCCATTTGACAAGCTACAGCCACAAACTATTAATGTTTTAGAAATAACCTGCAAAGAAAAGTGGGCAAAAATCCTTTGTAATATATGCACAAGCATTGTCATCAACTAAAAGAAGCATCTGACCTCTGTGCTAGACAACTTGAGCTTTGTAACAAAGTACTTTGTCTTCTTTGGCTAGAGGGGTCAAATACTTTTTTTGCCTAAATTAAATACAAATCAATTCAAATATATTCTTTAAAGATATTTTCTGGAATTTCCTGTTGATATTCTGTCTCTCCATGTTAGAATACATATTATCATTACATTCATGTCTTTATTAGTGGGCAAACTGGCAAAATCAGCAAGGGATCAAATACATATTGGAGTCACTGTACTGTATATATATGTAAAGAAAATCAATTCTAATTTGCCAGACATGAAACCCCATTCAAAGTCAATGGAAAGTTCTGTCTGGCAAATTAGAATTGATTTTTCTTAAAAATACAAAAACTTGGTATGGAAATCTATGGAGTATAATGAAGAGGGAAGTGTGGGTCACCAGATCAAAGAACAAAAAAGAGCTGACAGCTAAGCATCAATGATATCTGGGCTTTCATAACCCTCATGCAATGCCACTGCCATTGACTTCAATGTTAAACACAGTCAGGTCAGCAGTCTAACCCATGACTGCGGTTTTGAGTAATGAACAAGGCTGAGACTTTTTAAAGCCTCAGGAACCTTTTACCAGTGTTTAGAGTTAATTGGTTAATTCAGATGATTAGGTTAATAGCTTGTTTAGACAACCTTTTCATGATATGCTAATTTTTTGAGATGGAAATTTTGGGTTTTCATGAGCTGTATGCCAAAATCATCAATATTAAAACAAAACAAGACCTGAAATATTTCAGTTGGTGTGCAATGAATGTAAAACATATGAAAGTTTATTTTTTATCATTACATTATGGGGAAAAAATGAACTTTAACACAATATGCTAATTATTTGAGAAGGACCTGTATATATGTTTCCTGATGTATGCCTTGCAGGCTCACACTCATCCTATCCTGCCAAATGGATCTGAAGAACTTCCCCATGGACATCCAGACATGCACAATGCAACTCGAGAGCTGTAAGCTTCACCTTCTTCCATATCTACACTGCCCTACTGCCCACTACACTCACCTCTCTAAATGTCACTCCTATCTGGGTCACAGCACCATTGTAACTGAGATGATCCCACACTTACTTTGTCACCCTGGGCTTGGACCCGTAACCTACCTATCAACACTCCAGTTGATAGCTCAGCGCTACCGATACTGAAGGCTTCGGGAGGGAGGTTTTACTCACATTCCACCACTAAACTCTGCTAGCTGGCATCCGATACGTAAGGAATAATGGCAGACGACGTGTCCCCATATCAACGGAAAACATTTCTAACAGCCTGACGGTGAAGCCGAAGTGCTGTTCGCTTCGCCAAGCCCATTTCCGTAAGGACACGCGTAGAACATTGGGGTGACTTGACAACCAAATGCGATGGAACTAACGAATGGGGTTTTGACTTGACAACCAAATGCGTTAGAATTAACGACTGGGTTTTGGCTTGACAACCAAATGCGATGGAACTAACGACTGGGTCTTGGCCATAGCAACCGCCAGTTTAAAATTAAGCTGGACTTACACTGTGCGACTTTTTGCCCGATTTTGCCATGATTTGTCACTCGCACAACTTTTTTGGAGTCGAGCCGATTTCTTGCATATATCGGAGGTCAATCGTGAGTCTTGCATCATGTACTGTACATGGGGTAATGACAATAGTCTAGGCAGGATTTCTGAAAAGGTGCTTATTTAAGGTCCTGAAAGCAAATCATGTTCACTTTTGGTATACAACTGATTAAGGGGTATTCAAGAGTGCTGAATCCAAATCTGTTGTATACCAGGCGCCAAAATGTACGGAAATGCCTAAAACGGGCAAATCCAATATGGCCGCCGACACCAGTTTAAAATCTCGCAATCACTTTTCTTTTCGACAAATTATTTTAATGTTTTCATACATGTGGAAGAACCCCATTTCCCCCATTTAACGTCAGATTTGAAGAAAATGCTTATATCATTGGCTGGTAGCTTTGTTTTTTTGTTTTTTTTTAAAGGGACACTGTGCAGGAAATGGTCAAAAAAGGTACTGCAACTATGCTGCTCATTGAAACTGGGCGGCCTATTGCCAAATTTGATCTTTACACGAAAGTTTACTAAGTAATAAACAAATATTATCTAGTATGGTCCAAGTAGAGTCATTTTTGCAGCTAAAAATGGCTATATTTGGAAATTCAAAATGGCGGACCATGGAGAAGATCCCCCTTTTCATGTATGGAAAGTGCAATTTTTCCAGTCATAATGAATACTTAGAATTTAATGGTGGTGGTACGTTTTGATGGAAAAGGTAACATTAGTGAATGGGAAGCATGAATTCTGGAAATAAACAACTAAACATCTCAAACAGTGTCCCTTTAAAGCAGAGAGCCTCATATTGTCGGTGATTTTTTGCATTTTGATCAAACTTTCAAGATCCACAGAAAATAATGTCTGATGTCTTTTTGAACACCAATACTACCAAAAACTGCACTGAACTGTCTACTTCCCCCTAAAAAAAAGTTGGTGTATATCTATTTCCATTATTTGGTTACTGGCAGTCGAACATGGAATGACGCCAACAAAAAAGCACTGTTTTTTGACCCAAAAATACTACACTTCTCTGTGTCCATATTTTTTGCTTTCAGGATAAAGATAAATTATGGTGTTGATGATGTTATGCTTAATTCAAATCTGCTTTATACAAAAAAAAATCCCATAGTATCTCAAAATGAAGATATGGACGCTGTCACCAGAGAATACTGTACTCTCTTTGATTAAACAAGGTAAACTCTTAAATACATTATGCTAGCTATAGGTTTTCATACATGAGGAATTCATTGCTGTGCTCGGATTTAAGATTAGGATGAAAAGACATGATTTAAACCAGCATACATATTTACATTCATATTGAAATATTTGTCCTTTTTTCAATTTAATTCTGTATTAATTAAATGTATTGGTCTTAGGAGGTCAGCCCCTTAAGATAAGATACCTTGTTTTCGAATAGGCCTCAGGTAGAGTACATTACAATATAGAACACTGTCACTGAGAAGACAACACTTACCCACATACAGTACATTCACTCCTTCATCCCCACCCTTAACGTAAATAACAATCATGCATAACATGGCAATGTTCGGCCTACACATTGAGAGAGTACATACACACACAAATGTGGCAGAGAAGACATTCTTATTGGAACACCAACGTACACATACGCACATATACAGGCACTTTAATATACACTCAGATAGATTTCAGTTCAATTATTAATGCATTGTACCATGATGAAATGTTTCCATCTCATACCACCTCACAATGCTCCCACCTTTTCACCCATAAAAGTAAGTGCACACACATGAGTTTGTATTAATATATTTTTATACAACTTCTGTACAATGGAAATATCTGTTTGCCGATTTTTATTGCTGTGCTCATTCAATATATGAATAAAGGAGGACAGAGAGGTGAGCTGATGTGTATAGTAGAATGGAATAGAATAGATTATTATACGGCATTCTAGAATGGTGCAAGAGCTCCCATTCACTTTCAATGGGCGGACCCAACGTTCCGTGGTCACTACTTTTCTGTAATGCCCACCTAATAATACCCGCTGCCAATGGCAACGAGTTTGGTCACTTCAGAGATCGCTCCGCAAGTAGATCGGTCATATCTTCAATGATATGTCTTGCCTTCTGATTTTTAGCAGAATGGCAGCAGCGCGATTAACGCACGCTGCTGATAACCCACCGATGCTCCGGTAACCAACCACTTCTCAAACGTCTCAAGACGAATTGCAACAACACTAGAAGTCTCATTCAGCGATTAGTTTTAACAGTTATGTCATCCTGACGAAGTTAGTAACAAAAAAGGCAGAGTGCAGCCCATCAGGATTCATCAGCAACATCTCATGTCCGAGTGTTGCTGTTCCAAGAAAGCAAACTGTCACTGCCCGCCGGCCGCTGTCGTGACATCTTTTATTAAAACTATTGCCTAGTATTTTTTATTTCATTTGTGTTTTTTACAAGTGAGGAGTTCGTTGACAGTTTCCTTAAGGGTGTAGCCTGTAGGCTAGAAGTTGCCTCCTCCAGCCAACCATCCGGCGCACAGTGCTGTGCCTGTAGCAGGATTGATAATGATGGTCAGGGCGCACAGCAGTGCTTGGGTTGCATGGTTTTTTTCTGGAATACTGTCGCCGATTAGATATAAATATTCCTGTTATGAACCCAGGTTTAGTAGCCTAGATATCGCGCAGTGAACGAGGCAGCCTGCAAACAGTATGAAGCGCAACGTGGCTGTGACAAGTTAGAAAGTAGCCAAACTCTGTTGCTTGGTAACCTTTTTAAATTATGAGCGTTCCACGAACTATCTTTCTTTGCGCACGCTATAAAATGGCAATAAACATGTTATTTTAAACTAGGCCTACTGGTTAACTATTTATGCTTTCTAATGTTGGTAAAAGCCGTATAATAAGCGGGATAATGTATTGTCCACACGTGACTATAGGAAAATATTTCCCTTCGAAGCGGAATAACACCCCTCCGCCTTCGGCGTCGGGGGGTGTTATTCGCCTCGTCGGGAAAATATTTTCCTATAGTCACGTGTGGACAATACATTATCCCTTACATACAATACAATAGAATAGAATGGTGTTTGTCACTATGCACATATACAGTGAGATTGAAAGCAACTCATTTCAAAGCACACATTTACTTCACCAAACAGTTTAGGTAAACAGACTAAAGAAGTAGTAGGGTCATTTCACGTGAAATCAGACACTTTGGGACCCGACCGACCCGGATTTCGATCATACTTGGTGTGCCTTTTCAGTAGCAAGGTAGCACCCCAGAACTGCATTGGTTTGAATCTGACACTAATATTAAGGGAGAAACAGACTAGGAAAGGTTTACATGTGAGGGTAGGACACTATACATTCAGCCTTGAATATATCAGTCAGTGTTAGTCACAAAAAGATGCCTGTGGTGTTGTTTGAAAGCTCTTTTCTGGCTCTACATATTACACAATCACCTTGGAATACAACTACTCTCAGAATATGAATTATGATCAATTGAAAAATTAAAAATTGAATATCTAAAAAACCTATATTTTAAAATGGCCAGTTCCTTGTCCAAACGATGATTGAAATCCGGGTCGGTCGGGTCCCAAAGTGTCTGATTTCACTTGAAATGACCCAGTAGTGCAAAAAAAGACGAACTGAGCAAGGTGTGTGTGTGTGTGTGTGTGTGTGTGAATATATACACAGAGGACATACTCAAGCTGGTATTGCAAATTAGTAATCTAAAAGTTATTGCATCGATTGTCTTGCTCAATGTAGATAGCGGTGGGCGGTGGCCCACTCTGCGAGACATACAACCATTCGTGTTCATTCTGTTTTACTTCAAAACTCAGTTCTTATAGGCCTATATTGTGTTGTATCAATTATTGCACAACACCAGATGGATGGAAAGGGATCAGTGGATTGAGGGATACTAATGAAAGGTCATTCTGTGCATGTGTGTGTGAAATGTGGTTATGGCCCTTGAAAAAAAATATTTGTTGAGTTGTTTGGTCCTTGCTTTGACACACAGGTACGAAGAGGACAGCAGGGTAAAGAACTAAGAACGGCGTTGGAGGCTGTCCTAGATAATGTTTTGGCTCTGTTGATGCAGCGAGAGGATTAGAGAGAGGCTAAGTCTGTTCCTTCTGTAGGTGTGCCTCCTGAAGTTAGCAATGGTCTCTTTGGTTTTCTTTGCATTTAGAGATACAGAAATTACTCTCTGTATACCAGGCCACCTTTTGCTGGCCACAGCAACTTCCATCTGGAGCTACGCCATAGGCGTAGATGTCCAAAAAGTGTGGATTTATAAAAAAAATCCTTGCACTTATGTCACATTTGTGTCATATTTGTCTGAGCTGCAACTTTAACTATTCACAAATTCAAAAAGTGACTCATTGGAGCAGCTTTTTCACTTCGGGCGGAATTCTCCCGTCTCCACTTAAAGGATTTATCCGGAGTTGGAACAAGTTTGCCTGATTTTTGCATGTTTGGGATGAAATACAGTCACTCTAGAGCAAAATCAAGGCAAAAGGATGCATTTTGAGAAAGTTTGATAATATCACGTTAGCCTCGTTAGCCATATCAGCTATGCAATATGATAGATTGCGGGCATCGTTTTTCGGCGGTTACACACATTTCAAAAACACAACATTTTAAAGTCTTGCACAGCTCAAAACAACGTCAAACGTACCTCATAATATGTTGAGGGTATCCACACATAAACCGAAGTGTCCAAAGCCCTTCATGTATTCTTGAAAGGTCTGCAGAATGTGTTTTGTGAAGCTACTACCTTGAGAATATCTAAATTACGGTCAAGCCAACTATTTGACACTAAAGTCCACCAAGTAGATTGCCGAGTGCGTCGCATCATCAGCTATGATTATTTCCATAGCGAGTAACCACAGCTGATGATGCGACGCACTCGGCAATCTACTTGGTGGACTTTAGTGTCAAATAGTTGGCTTGACCGTAATTTAGATATTCTCAAGGTAGTAGCTTCACAAAACACATTCTGCAGACCTTTCAAGAATACATGAAGGGCTTTGGACACTTCGGTTTATGTGTGGATACCCTCAACATATTATGAGGTACGTTTGACGTTGTTTTGAGCTGTGCAAGACTTTAAAATGTTGTGTTTTTGAAATGTGTGTAACCGCCGAAAAACGATGCCCGCAATCTATCATATTGCATAGCTGATATGGCTAACGAGGCTAACGTGATATTATCAAACTTTCTCAAAACGCATCCTTTTGCCTTGATTTTGCTCTAGAGTGACTGTATTTCATTCCAAACATGCAAAAATCAGGCAAACTTGTTCCAACTCCGGATAAATCCTTTAAGTCGGTTTTACGCACGCACATTTTACACGGTCTTATCTTGCGCGCATTCTTCCCTCTGGAACGTCGCCACACCCCTCGCGCTTAACTCAGAAAACAGCGCGTAGCCCAACATAGGCGTGATATATGCTAAATGGGGGGATGAGTCTCCGCCAAGTTCATCAGTTGTGGCTACAAAGAAACTATGGAGCATGGATTTTCAGATCAACCATGTGAAAACCTCGGCAGTCCATTGAGATCCAACACTGAACTTTAACTTTGAATTAAAACCACGTGCCAAAAGTCCTCTTGCAAAAGCGTTTCAAAATCTAACCTCCGCTCCTTTTCACAAACACAAGGCAAGTATTGGAGGTGAGATAATGAGATGGAAATGCGATGTGTCCCTTTGGCGGGAACTCAGCTGAGCGTTTTGGTGCGCAACAGGTTGATTGAAATAATAAACATGATTAAACGTTTTGTTAAAAATGGAGTTTGGCGTGTTGCCTGGACAATTCCGGAAATCAAAAAGTGATTTAAAATGCTGATCATTCCCACAGTTAAACAAACACATAGTAGGCCTATTTGCTGACTTTTAAAAGTGTTTCTCCGCTTCTCTGTACAGCAACGTGACATTAAAATAATTGGAAATATGTGGATCTCAGCTGTCCGTCAGCATATTACACTTAGGCTACATGCATGCTGAAGAATGAACAAGGAAATCGATCGTCATGAAAAAACTGAGACTTTATATTCTGTCGCAGACATGGGAATTAATTGGACATGGGCATGCAATGCCAAGCCAGGACTTAAACGCGCAGCTGATGGGGTGTAATAGAGACCAGAAGCGAAATGCCAAAGACATGCTCTGATATGTAGGCCTACCTTTTACGTTTAGCTGTAATGACATACAGGACATATTTTCTGCCTTACAAAAACAGATAGGACAACCTGTAGCCTACCTCAGTATGTGGTGGTTTTGTATGTCGGGCATCAGTTCAGAAAGTTTAATAGGTTACATGCACATATGCACGAGTTCCAATAAATCACAAAAGTGGAGGAGTTGAAATAAAAACCCTTTACTTAACGTCGTGGCTACAACATAGTAAAAATGGTGAAGGTTGTTTTTGAATAGGCATACTTTGGGTGGCTGTGAGGACGACTGGAACAGCGGTCTTTAGTCTGACGTGCCTTGTCAATTTAGCCTACTTGTGCATGGTGCAACCTGCAACGAGGTGTTTTTGGTTTTGGTTACCGTCCGTGGAGACAACATGATGATCCTCATACTGATTAATTAATTACCTGCTTTTGTTTGTAAGTTCACCGATATGACAACATGCTCTGGGCAGCTGGTCATATTTTGTCACAATTAATGTAGGATGTTTATGTGGAACTGTGAATGAATTTCGATTTGGACTCACGCTGACGGTAAGGAACATCAACAAATCATACCGTGTAACATGTTCAAAATGCGAGCCAAGCGAGCATCAAATGCAATATTACATTTTACCTCATAGTGGCGCTTGACCTTACTACAGCCCTTTGATGCGCGTAAAGGCAAACGCGCGTAAGTGCACGGGAGAATACACTTAGGATTCATTTACATGCGAAACTCCCTGATTTTGGCCTGGCCCCACCCAAAGTGCGCAACTGGTAAAATTCCGCGTAAACCCCGCTTAATCACAGACTTGAGTAACCGCGGAGGCGCTGTTGCACGCTTTTTTTTTACTTAAGCGGGTGGGAGAATTCCGCCCTTATTTATCCCCTCACCATCATACATTTTTGACTATGTCACATCTCTGAAATATCAGTGATCCTGATTGGTTCTACTGCATTGTGGTTTGGGATCAGGGCGAATCCGAATGTCCTCCTGGCGAGAATAAGGCTAATAGCATACAGCCCTTTGGTGCTTAGTGTGTGAATTGATTGAGACCCGAAGGCTGAGTTGCACAGTCTGGGGGCAATCGGTTAAAAAGTCTTTAATTCAGATACATGTGAGAGGTAGGTGAAGACTGCGCTTACAGTATCTATACAGATTTTAACAGCCTTTCAGGTGAACCTGGCACTGCGGGGGGTGTGAACTGAGGGGAGCAGGAGGGAAATATGGTCTGTTTACTCTCTTCTGATGCTAGAGATGTGGTAGTATAGGCTTTACATTGGCTTTATTTAAATAACCTGCAATTATATGAATGCCTTCAGGGTGTATCAATAATGTGGTTCAGCTGGAGAGAGAGTACTATTTTTAACTTGGCATATGGTGGACTCCAATCAAGTAATGATCACTACTGTCAGCTCTCTATTATATAAAGTTATTTACTGTACGTGATGGAGTGACCAAAGTGCCTGAAGTGTAATGGCTGCCTTGTGGCCATGGGAGGCACACCCATGAGTGAGTTGTAATCCCATATGATTACTCTGGTGTGGCACAGTTTAAAACCGCTCACCTGTCCGATGCCAGCCAATAGATTCCCTTTCCTCCCGTTCCGCACCTGTCTCCCATTGTCTGCAATTAAGCGTGTTGTCAGACGCAATTACATCCCCAATAGTCACCCCGTGATATCCACCCACTCCAAGGGGTTCCAGTCCCTGGAACCCACAGAGAGGAATTAGTCCAAATGTAAAACACATCATGTTTCCTCGTTTGTTTGTTCCCCCCACCCCTTTTTGCGATAAAAAAGGCCTATATCATTTAACTAGTCCAAATGCAAGACGCATACGTTTTCTTCTTTTTTTCCTCCTTTTTTCAGGTTGAAAATATTTAAAATAGCGCCTACTTTGGTGTCCGACATATCCGAGGTGCACAGCTACTCAACTCTGGGTGGAACCTGCCGACTAACGCCACTTGTCACAGGTGGGGGTGCGCACGTTTTCTGGCGACACCCCACTTCAAACAACCACTACCCAGAGGAGCAACTGTACACCCAAGAAAATGTCAGGACACCAAGATACGTTAACGTCAATATTTAATATTTATTTTTCCTTAAAGTTGGAAGTGGAATACTCAAATGTTTGTGTTAGTCCATGAAACAGCGTCATACTCCCATGTTGGGGGCTAGTCAAAACATGCAATGAGATCTAGTGCTACAAATGCCAGAGGAGCACAGCAAGCGTCTATTCAGTGATTAACTACACACCATCCCAAAGGGCACGGCACACAATAATAAATAAGTGAGACCAGCCATCCATAATGGGGTGAGGCACTGGACAGGAATTTAATAAAAACAGTCACTACTGGCTTACTTGTCGATGGGAGAAGAGACCTGTAGAGGGAGAGAGAATGAGAGGAAGACCAGGAGGCGCGTCAGAGATGGAGGGGGGCGTGTTGTCCAATGCCAGCCAATACTCATGAACGGCGTGACGTTTTCCATGTGCGTTACGCACATTTGTGGGGGAAAGCAACCCATGCAAGTCAATTGGTGATGTTGGGGTTTAATAAACGAAAGATACAGACCTGTAGACTAGCGTTGTTCACGCGCAACATGCCGAAAACGTGTTGTGTTGCCGGCTGTTTAAATAATATAGCCAAACAGCTGTGGCTGAAGCATGGAATGTGTTCATTTAGACTAGCACTGTGACCCATGTACTGGTTGGTCAACAACTCACTCACGTGTGTATATGGGTCTTGTCTCACACCTCTTCACAAGTTTGTGCAGGTCCCCACTTCAGCTCCTCCTCACTGCCTGTCCCTCCACTCCTCACACGTGGTGTGTTAGTAGAGCAAACCGGTGTGAGCGCATCGTCTCGTTCATATTTGTGGCCGACTATGAATGCGCTGTATTTAATAACACCCACAACGTGACAACAAATTCTCGCTCACATGCTTCGTCAATGTTGGTCGACAGCAACACAAATCGTATGGGCCTAATGAGACATCCGGTTTGTTTTCACCCATAAAGGGGCGTAACGCAAATTTAAGAGCAAAGTACCCGGATGGGCGTTCATGAGTATAGATTCCCTTTCCTCCCCGTTCCGCACCTGTCTCCCATTGTCTGCAATTTAGCGTGTTGTCAGACGCAATTACCTCCCCAATAGTCACCCCATGATAAGAGCCCTACGCTAACTTATTCTCAATCATCCCTCCTCCTCTCCAGTGATTTTGAAGGAGTTATTTGCTGAAATGCGGCAGCTATGTATGCTCAAGACAAATTTCCCTTAGGGCAAATAAAAAGAATCTTGAATTGTGAATTTGCAGCAACTGCCTGACTCCATGTACTCCATGTCTCTTCTTGCAGATCCATAGTGGCACTCCTTGGGGCAAGCACAAGTTGTGATGTCTTTTCGTGCTTTGGGAATAAGTGGCAGATACAGGAGTAGTGGGACTAAAGCCAAATTCAATTCCAGTTGTATGGAGTAGTATGTGAGCCTGACTCCATACATTGGCTTGATAATGTGGAGGCACAATAGGTAATTCTGTGGCATCTGATGTAGATGGCAAAGACTCTAGGACTAGGACTCATCACTGCAAAACACCACCATACTTTGCTTTTGCTACATCCGCAGCAAAAGTACCATACTGTGCATGGTGATGTAGTGTCCAAACATGGCCAAATCACTGAGGAGGAGGAAGTTGATAATGATTGGGAATAACTATCAAGAAAGTAAATTCTTCATGATGACATCAACCTGTCTTGTGTTCCACCTTTCACCTTTCTACCGTTCAAGGATTAGATCTAAGGGTCATTTCACGTGAAATCAGACACTTTGGGACCCGACCGACACAGATTTCAATCATATTTGCTATGCTTGTTTAGTACAGTATATCTATTTTGATATACAATTTTTCATTTTATCATAATTCATATTCTGAGGGTTGTTGTTTTCCATGCTGTTTGTGTAATTTGTAATAGCTTTCAAATAACACCACAGACATCTTTTTGTGACCTAAAGCCGGCATACACTGTGCGATATTTTCACTCGTGGGTCTTAAGCTTCTGCTCACACTGCACGATGGAATTTCACTGTTTAAAAGTTCACAACTCCCGATTCAAGTCCTCACACTACACGAGCCGACAGTCGGATGCGAGCGAAATGCTTCCACCGTACGACGCGACAGGCATGTTTCCCCGGTCTGCTGAGGAGGGAACATGCGCACCTGAGGTGGAGATGAGGTCGCGCTCAACAGCGAATCGCACGGCCCTATTCATTTGTGCATGTGAAGTGTCAAATCGGGTCGTAGCACTGCTTTAACTGTGCGATTTACGGACGAGCCACGACCAGAATTTCAAACCGTTTTGATTTTCTTGCGACCCTGCGATTGCACGATCGTGAGGTGAAATCGCTTGTCGTTACCCCATGTACACTGCACGATGCGAGACTCACGATTGACCTGCGATTGAGCAAGAAATCGGCCCGACTCTCAAAAAGTCGTGTGAGTGCAAAATCGGAGCAAAATCGGGGCAAAAGTCGCACAGTGTAAGCCCAGCTTTACACTGACTGATACCTACCCTCATATGTAAACCTTTCCTAGTCTATTTCTCCCTTAATATTGGTGTCAGATTCACAAAAATGCAGTTCTGGAGTGCTACCTTGCTACTAAACAAGCACAGCAAGTATGATTGAAATCTGTGTCGGTCGGGTCCCAAAGTGTCTGATTTCACGTGAAATGACCCCTAAGCAAGGCAATAAAATCAGCAGACAATAACATCCTAGATATTTATATTAGATGTAGGTACATTCAGGCATACAGGCTTATCTGTGTATAGTTTTCTCATAATGTAAGAGGTAGGCTGAGGTGGACACATTTCATTGTGTTATAATAAGCAATTGAAATAGAGAAAACACTTATTATTATTATTATTATTTATAATAATAATGCATTTTATTTAAAAGCGCCTTTCAAAACACTCAAGGACACTGTACAGAGAGAAGCAAAAATAAAACAAGACACACAACAGAATTTAATTATTTTTTAAATATGAAATAAAATAAAATAAAACAAAACAGAGTTAAAGAATCATAAAGAATAGGCTATCTGAAACAGATGGATTTTTAGTCTGGATTTGAACAGGGGCAGAGAGTCAATATTGCGGATGTCGGGGGAAGCACATTCCACAGCTGAGGAGTGGAGCAGCTGAAAGCTCTATTCCCCATGGTACTAAGACGGGCAGAGGGGACAGAGAGGAGAATGGAGGAAGAGGAACGGAGGGGGTTGGAGGGAACAGCAATGTGAATAAGATTAGATAGATAGGGGGGTGGGGTAAGATTGTGGATAGCCTTGAAGGTGTGGAGAAGTATTTTTAAATGAATTCTATATTTCATAGGGAGCCAGTGGAGATGTTGCAGTGCAGGGGTAATATGATGACAGGAAGGGGTTTTAGTAATGATGCGGGCAGCTGAGTTCTGGACCAGTTGGAGCTTATGGAGAGATTTTTGAGGGAGACCAAAGAGGAGAGAATTACAGTCATCAATGCGGGAGATGACAAGACTGTGTACAAGAATGGAGGTAGAATGGGAAGAGCAGGGGCGGAGACGGTTAATGTTACGTAGGTGGAAATAAGCAGACCGTGTGATGTTGTTAATGTGGGAGATGATGGATAGAGAGCCATCAAGCATGATGCCCAGTTTCTTAACTTGAGGGGAGGGGGAGACAAGAGAGTTATCAATTGAGAAGGAAAAACTATTTGCTTTGGATAAGGTGGATTTGGTGCCTACTAGAAGGACTTCAGTTTGTTAGAATTCAGTTTAAAAAAATTGGAGGTGATCCAGGATTTGATTTCAGAAAGACAGGTGGTGAGGGAGGGGGGAGGGAGAGTGTCAGAGGGTTTGCCAGATAAATAGAGCTGGGTGTCATCAGCATAGCAATGGAAATTCATTTTGAATTTGTGGAAGATATTACCAAGGGGAAGGAGCAGGGCTTGACACTAGCACCTGCAACCGGCCAAAAGCTGGTAAAACTTGGCTGTGGCTGGTAACAATTTCATTGTCACTAGCCAATTTGGCAGGTAGCTTATTCCATGGTATGACATATCAGAAAAGTGTATATTCTGCACTTGGCCCTTGTGTATAAATTGTTTGTATTCAAGAAAAAGCTCAGTTAGTCCATTTCTATTTGTTTGTTTTATTTCCCATGAACTCATCTTATTGCTTTAAGTACCTCATCTTCTCTTGAGGTTAGATATTCAGAGTCATGATGAAAAATAAAAGTTAAGGGGGAAAAAAACAAATTTGTGGCTAGTGGAATAACTGGCTGGCTAGTGACTCGGGAAAACTACTAGCCACAGTGGCAGGCAAGCGAAAAAGTTAATGTCAAGCCCTGGGAAGGAGGTAGGTGATGAAGAGGAGGGGCCCCAGAACAGAACCTTGAGGGACATCAGAGGTGACAGGGGAGGGCTTGGACTTAAATTACTTCATTTTAATAAATTGAGAACGGCCAGAAAGATAAGAATGGAGCCAGTCAAGGGGTGTGTTACTTATGGCAATTGAGGATAGTCTGTGGAGAAGGATGGAATGAGAGATGGTGTCAAAGGCTGCACTGAGGTCAAGGAGAATGACAATAGAGAGTAGGCCAGTCAGCAGCCATGAGCAGGTCATTAGTGATTTAAACTAGGGCGGTTTCAGTGCTATGTCGGGGGCGAAAAGTGCTCATAGAGGGAGTTATGAGTTAGATGGGAATGGAGCTGAGAGCCTACAATTTTTTCTAGAATTTTGGAGATGAATGGAAGGTTCGAGATTGGGCGGAGGTTGTTGTAGTCAGAGGGAAATCATCTATTGAAATGTCATTTAATTGGCATGAAAAACAACTGTTGTAATGATTTCAGACTACTTTGAAATCATTTCCTTTGATTGTAATATTAAAGGACCAATTCAGTCAACATGCAGTTGTAATGCTCACAGACTACCCTGAACTTGTCAGTACCAGAGTTTTTTTTGTCTCCAGCCTTTTCTGAGATCTTGTTCATTGTAATGGGGGCAGCGCTTTGTGTACATTTCAAAAAACTTTTTTTATTATTCCTAAAAACATCTGAAAAGTTAAAGAACATCAGCAGACAACTAGCAAACAGCGGTACCTTTTGGGAAAATATTTGGAGTAGGCCTATGTTATTTAAAAAAAAATGTTAACAAACGCTGCCCCCATTAGAATAGCTCATATCTCGGAAAATGCTTAGCCGAAAAATGTGGCATCACCGAGTACTGACAAGTCAAGGGTAGCATGAGCAATACAACAGCATATTGAAATTGACTGAACTGGTCCTTTAAATATGATTACATTTCATTATGTATGAAAACCTACAGTATAGCTACATAATGTATTTAAGAGTTTACCTTGTTTACAGTAGAGATGTACAGGATCCAAGATCCGGTTCCGGATCCGGCAGGATAATAGGGTTTTTCAGACTATCCGGATCCGGCAGGATCTTAAGCAGTGGATCCGGTATCCGGCAGTTACCTAAAAATCAGGATCTGGGGCATCTCTAGCCTAGGTTTTTCAGTCAGTCTTTCACAACCCCAATCGCTGCATGGAGTGAAAGCCCTTTGGAAGCGGCCGTTGAAGGCAGTGTGGCAGTAAGCCAATGAGTCTTAAAAATAGTTTGCGCCAACGTAATAAAAAGGGCCCACGTGTGCGAGTTGGCTATGTGTTGCAACCCTTTCGTAGGATCCGATATCCGGTTCCGGATCCGGCAGGATCCTAAGCAGTGGATCCGGTATCCGGCAGGATCCTAAAAATCAGGATCCGGTGCATCCCTAGTTTACAGTATTGGGGGTAACGCGTTACCAAGTAACGTAATTACGTAATTTAATTACTTTTGGTAGGAACGGAACACATTACTCTTCAAATTTCAGTAACTTAATTACAGTTACTGCACTGCCGTAATGGTGGTTACTCATTACCCAATTTAAGCCTTGAAATCATCTTCAAGTTTGCTAGTAGTTCTAGATGCACGAAGCGCTCTGTCTGGGCTGTTTTTCCCCCAGCCCTTCTCGAGCTCGCGGGTGTGGGTGTGTGAGAGCGTGCGCAGGCAGACTGCTCCTTCCTCGTGCATGCAAGGTCTTTCACTGTGACTTTCATGAGCCTATTGCGCTGTGATGTGCTTAACCTATACTACAATATTTGGAGTTCCACCATCATTTTTTTTAAACATTACGCCAGAGGTAAAGTGAAAGTGATTCGCTGCACAGTTAAATCTACAGTCATTCCACAGTTATGCAAATGCATGAATGAAACAGCTGTACCCTACATTGCAAATGCCGCCATGGCCTCTGTTGTGCTCACTGATGACATACACTGCAACACAAAAGTTTGGGTAGCTCCGACAGCAGTAGCAGCCAGCGCGAGTCAATTGAGAATAACGTGAGAACAACAGCGCAAGCAACACTATTGCATTGAGGCCAAGTTCTTCAGGCTATTCAAATGTGTCTGATCAAACCGTCTTCCAGCACGAACGGATTCTGCATTCGGCAGAATCCTTAATAATAATATTAATGCATATGCAATCCAAGGTCGTTTTTAATCAGGAAACTGAAAGGCTTTGGGGTAGCTTAAGCTGCAACATCTAGGACAGGATGTGTAAGCTAGAGTGTCCTTACATATCAAAATTTCTGTTTGGTATGGCCTCCTCACCCTACTCATTCTGTTTATTCTGAGACCAAAGACAATTTTCATGCTGACATGACAATGAAAGTCTATTCTATTCTATGGCATAATGTTAGACTAAATTCAAATGTATTGACACTGTTATAAGTAGGCCTAGGCCTACAGGGCAATCATGAAATTCATTTTAGATGTGAGAATGACAATAGAGGTACAGTTTGCACAGATTAAAATATTAGGCCATTTACACAGCTGGTCTACAACCTGGGGAAGCAGGTGTATTATGAGGTGTACTACACTGGTACCTGTAACTTTACCTGAAGAAGGTCGGATGACCGAAACGTTGTATTAAAGTTTGTTGGTGGAATGGACAGTGTGCGGGATTTCTTTTCACTTCACTGACAACCCGGCTGGGATAACATCCTACGCACCTGCCCAACTACAGAGGTGTGCAAAAGCGTCTTTATTGAACTGTACTACACTGGTTAAAATCCCTTTTCCCGCGAAAAGTAAAGAAATAGTAACAAGTTACTTTTTAAATTTAGTAATAAGTAAAATAATTCAATTACAATTGAAATCAGTAACTAAAGCAACTAATTAATTTTAAAAAGTAACTTACTCAACACTGCTTGTTTAATCAAAGAGATGTGTACTGTGGTCTGGTGACAGCGACCATATTGGATTCCTTCGTTTTGAGGTACTATGGGAATTTTTTGAGCCTGGTAGCCTATACAGCAGATTTGAATTAAGCATCTTTCAAAACCCATGGAAATGCTGTATACCAAACATGAACACTATAAAAGGCATTTTGTCCTGAAAGCAAAAATATGGACACGTACAGTAAGTGTACTATTTTTGGGTCAAAAATCTGTGCTTTTTTGGTGGCGTCATCTCATGTTCTACTGTCAATAACTAAAGAATGGTAATAGGTAGACACAAATTTATTTTTTCAGGTGAAGGTAGACAGTTCAGCGCAGTCTTTGGCAGTATTGGTGTTCACAAAGACATCAGACATTATTTTCTGTGGATCTTGAAAGTATGATCAAAATGCTAAAAATAGCTGACAATATGAGAATCTCTGCTTTTAAAAAGCCAGCCAATGATATAAGCATTTTCTTCAAATCTGACCTTAAATCTGATGACAGAATGGGTTTCCCCATGTATGAAAACATAAGAATACATGTTATTTTCATATTCATACCTTGTTTAGTCAAAAAGAAAAGGGATTGCAAGATTTTGACCTGGTGTTGGCGGCCATATTGGATTCTGCACTTTTGTGGCATTTCGGTACATTTTTGAGCCCGGTATACAGTAGATTTGGATTCAGCACCATTGAATACCCCTAAATCCGCTTTTGAGTGCGTCCTCATCTCCACCTCAGGTGCCCTCCTCTGCTGACCCGGGAAACATGCCTGTCGTGTCGCACAGTGGGAACATTCTGCTTGCATCCGATTGTCGGCTCGTATAGTGTGAGGACGTGAGTCGTGAGATGTAAACATTTAAATTGTTGAATTCCCTTGTGCAGTGTGAGAAGGAGCTTAATACCCACGATTGAAAATATTGCACAGTGTATGCCCACCGTTAGTAACGGCAGTTCCCCAGAAAGTTATGAAAAGAAACAGCCTAGACACACCCACATGACATCATAGGTGTCCTGTTCTCTAAATATAGCTAGCTACGCTTCTACACTAGAATGCATCCTCATATCAGACATGCTTGCCCCCCCTCCCTCTCTTGTTCTCTCTGTGTCTGTCTCTCTGTCTGTCTCCCTCTCTCTCACACACGCACACATACACACACACACACACCTTATCCTACTGTACTACTCCAGTTGGCTACACCATGAATGACCTGATCTTCCAGTGGCTGGATGAGGGCCCTGTGCAGGTGGCGCACGACCTGCAGCTTCCACAATTTGTGCTAAAAGAGGATAAAGATCTTGGCTACTGTACCAAGCACTACAACACAGGTGGGAACTTTATTTTTTTGGATGGGTTGGTATAGGATAGTGAAGAATGGGGAAAATCAATTGTTATTAACAATTGATGTGAGCAGAAATCGCCACCCGTGTGTGGGGTTGTATTGAAAACAAAGAATGTTTGCAGATAGCACATGGTAGTGCCGACGGGGTCAGCCCATTGGGTCGACGGGCCATTACTCTGAACATCTGCGTGTAGATGTCATTCATTGCGGTTCGGCCTGGGTCTGTCAACTAAGGAGACTGTAGTGGCCATTGGATCCACCTTGCTGGAGGTGGCCTTAGCTTTTAATAACTGTCAGTAAGCATTGAGAAGGATTATAGGAGATTGCTCTCTGCAAGTCACATGTATCTCTACTGTGCATGTTCAAAAGTCCAATGTTTTTATATTTCTATTTATTTATCAACTACTGTAAGGTAATGGCAAAGATATTTTTATTATATATAATTTTAGGCAAGTTCACCTGTATTGAGGTGAAGTTCCACCTGGAGCGTCAAATGGGTTACTACCTGATCCAGATGTACATTCCCAGCCTCCTGACGGTCATCCTCTCCTGGGTCTCCTTCTGGATCAACATGGATGCTGCTCCCGCCAGAGTGGGCCTGGGCATCACCACAGTCCTCACCATGACAACGCAAAGCTCTGGATCCAGAGCGTCACTACCCAAGGTGAGAATCGTGAGATTATTTTGCTGCAGACTGTACATTTTCATTTTGTGTACAACAGTGGTTCCCAAACTTTTTCTGCTAGGACACCCTTTTGGATCTACAAATATTTTTGTGACCCCCCTTCCACATCATATTCCAAAAGCAAAACATTTTTTTAAACCACTAATACAATACAATACAATATCCTTTATTTGTCATTGTGACAAGCACAACAAAATTGTGCATTCCTTGTTGAAGCAAAAAAAAAAAAAGTATGGAATAAAAAGAATGGTATGTATATAAAAACTATGCTTTGAAGCAAAATTAAGTTCTGTGGTGGTAATGTTGGCACCATAGACAGGAAGATGGAAGATTCAGTCTGTCTGAGTTCTGCAGAGAACATAACTGTAATGTAATGGTTTTGCATACGCCACGTGGCGTAAGGTATTTCGTGTTAGCTTTTGAACGGATGGATGAATTTGTCCCATGGCTCTACAATATTTCTTACAATAGTTGCTAGAAGAGCAGAGACATCCCTCTCAACCTTCAAGAAGCTAGTGAAGACTCATCTCTTCCAAGAAAGCTTCCCTGCTTAACACTCTAACATAACTAATTCTACTCACCTTGTGGCCTTAGTTTTTTTAGGTTCTTTCCTTAGTGTTTAAAGTTGCTGAGCTTTGTTTGATGGCTTATGTGCAGGGCCGCTGCTAAGGGTTTGGAGGCCCTAAGCGGAACAGGCTTGGGAGGCCCCCTGATAATATAATAATAATAATAATAATAATAATAATAATAATAATAATAATAATAATAATAATTAACAATAATAGCAAGCCTATAAGATACGGAAGCCAGAGGTGACATGGAGGGGGCGGGGGGGAATGGGGAAATGCATGCACTGGAGACTAATACTTTTGTGAGATAACGCAAACTATTTGGGAGAGAACGCAAACATTTTGCGAGATAATGCAAATCTTCTGTGAGATAACGCAAATTAAAACTTACATCTGCGGGTTCACCACTTTGATTTGCAGCACACTTTTTGGTCAGCGGGGGGCAGTCTGAACCAACACGTGTACGGCTTTGACACACTACAGCTGTAGGGGTAGGCTATTCAATTCAACCACCACTACTGTTGTTGGATAACAGCGAGAGGGGTGCTGACAGTCAAAAACATTACTACCGCTGGAAGGACGTGCAAGGATACCGTTATTCTATCCATTGTTTTATGTTAAATAAACAACAGATTTTGAGAGACAGCGTAACACTTTGCTTTGCGCATGGACACAATTGGGGAAATATAGGATTTTTTGGACGACTCGTGTCTGCACTGCAGAAGCTCTTTATGACAGAATTAAAGGGACACTATGCAGGAAATGGTCAAAAAGGGTACTGCAACTATGCTGCTCATTGAAACTGGGCTGTCAATTGCCAAATTTGATCTTTACATGAAAGTTTTCTATGGAATAAACAAATATTTTCTAGTATGGTTCAAGTAGAGTAATTTTTGCAGCTCAAAATGGCGGACCATGGAGAAGATCCCCCCCTTTTCATGTATGAAAAGTGCAATTTTCCCAGTCATAATGAATACTTAGAATTTGATGGTGGTGGTAAGTATTCATGAAAAAGGTAACATTAATGAATGGGTAGCATGAATTCTAGAAATAAACAGCTAAAAATCTCACCCAGTGTCCCTTTAAGGAGGGCAGTCTGTCAGTCTGTAAGGAGGGACGACTCTTTACTGAACGGTTATTTTCAAAGATGATGAAACATATGAAAATTATTTTGTCATATCAATACCCATGTGAATTATGTAATTTTAACATAGGCCTCGACGTTGAGGCAGCATTTTTTTTCGGGGGGGGGGGGGGGGGGGGGGGGGGGGGCACCTGATGGGCCAGCCATGGCACAATAATTTCTGTTTCAGATGGGCCAGACCATTTCTGGATGGCACTTCAGTCATTGTCACATAGCCTACCATTACAACATAATGTCACAGAATCCATGGAAACCTAAGAACAAACAAGTCACCTTACATACAGTGTTGTGGCTAGGGCAACACATGCATGAAGGGCAATGAATGCATAAAAAGCAAGCATATATGTGTACACCAGCATTTTCTGTGAGGAAATGCAATCTGGTTATTATGATAACTAGTCCCTACAGTTCATTTTATGAAACTTTATGAAGAAAGATCTGGGCAAATAAAGCCCATTCCATTCAGTAGGCTCATCATTTCTCATAAAGTAGGCCCTAGGCTAATTGAATGTTCAGTTGTTTAACCTCTCACATGAAAGTAGGCCTATGGCCCAATCAGGTTTTTTTGACCCTACCACGAAAATCATGGTCATTGCACAAAATACGAATGGTCTAATCTTTCCAATCACTTTTAAAATCTAACCGAGGGTGCTCTATTTGTGCAAAACGAAATATTGACTCATAAAACAATAGACCTACAGTAGCCTACAGTCCAGAAACTCAAGGCTGAGAAACGAATGAGCAGGCACAGTGGGGTTTTTTTTTGGGGGGGGATGTGATATTGGTAAGCATGAATTATGTAACCAAGCCAATGGGGGTCTCCCCGACGAGATTTTTTTTTCGTATTGCATCCATCACGCACTTGAAAATACAATCCAAATGTTGCCTAATATCGCAGCAAACACGAATAGGCTACTGTAGCGACCAAGGATCACTGAACAAGTTAACAACCACCTACGTTAGAATCTACTCCGTGGTTGACAACTGTGTCAATTATAGGGGACCAATATCCCGGTGCCTTTACCTTGCGTTGTCGCAGAATGTATCCCAGAATGTATCCCAACCTCTGACTGTAATCCACGCGTTTCCACAATCATGGTTCCAAATTCCAAGGTGTAATCCACATAGTAATAGCAAGAAAGGCTACTGTGCTACAATTTAGCTATCCCACTCAACGCACTTGTGTGACTCGTGTTATCCGATAGGCATTACATTGTTCATTCGTTTCTTCTTGCGTTTGTCCACATCCAAAACAGTTTTGTGTCGGGAAAAGGCGCGTTATTGAACAATCGACGTTTGCCCAGTGCTTGTTACAGCACGTGGATTAATGCTTCACAGACGTTTTTGAAAACACAATACACTGTAAAGTGTACATGGAGCACCTTGCTGTCTGTGCGATGTCAACTGGCCTGGGACAGTTTGGTGGTTTGGCAGTAGGCCTACAGAGAGTATTCTAATGTGTCGTCTTCAAAATTAACTTGTATTATAAAAGCAACTGTCTTGAGCCAAAGATGTAGAGCGTACTGTGGGCGTGTGGCGTCTGCGCCAGTGGTGTAGTCTAAGTAGAACGCGGGTATACGGAGTATACCCACTTCTAAATTTCAGGGATTTCAGTATACCCACTTAAAATTGATTGATCCATTGTTTTGAATAGCACAAATTTATTCAGTATACCCACTTCAAAAAATGCTCAAATATACAGTATACCCACCATAAAAAAGTAGACTACACCACTGGTCTGCGCAACATCCTGTGAGAGATTATGTCGCTTGATGTCCAGTTTGTATTTGCGCTGGATTTTGACGCTTGAACCAATTGGAAGGGGGCCCCTGCAGATGTGGGTACTTTGACTGGCTGAATTGTCGTTGCGCTGTTTGGCAATTGACATTTTCGCGCTGTCGCTGATGCAAACGTATTGGGGGGGCTTCACGCCGTCGCTGGCTGCATCACTCCCTGCGTCGAGACACAATTTTGGGGAGGTGCCCCAGAGTACCGCGTGATGGGGGGGGGGGGGTGCTTCACTCCGTTAACTGCGCGGCTCACTGCATCACGATGCAGGGACGCTGATCTCGAGGCATAAACCACCCTTTAGAGAGGCGCTGTTGCTTCCCTCGCAGCAGAGCCCTACAGATGACAGTGCCTTATTGTAAAGCTATTTAAAATCGTCATTGCTGTTGGGTACATAACCTGTCGTCCTTGGGGGCCCCACCTACTCGGGGGCCCTTGGCAACTGCCTACAATGGCAGACGCGTCAGGAAGAGAATGTTCAGTGACAGCAAGGGGCGCGTTCTGCTAGTAATAGGAATCCATTCCATCGGCCTGCGGTTCAGAAGCCTCCTGCAGCACTCTTAACTTGGCATCCGCAGCATCTAACTTTGCATTCAGTTCCAGTTGTTCCCTTTTCGTTTTTAGCGCTGTTTCTTCCATCTGTAACGCGTGCAGAGCAGGTAACGCTTTGGAGCGCGCCTCCAGCTCTGCCTTCTCCGCAGCGGCAGCTTTGGCAGAAGAGGAGGATTTTACAGAGGTTCGGGAAATTTGGGAAGCGCTATCCTTGATATCAACGAGATCTTCCAGCTTGCGCTGTTGTGTTTTCCATGTGTTCACATCCTTCATAAAATATTCATAGTTCATCATTCTCGGCTCATACCACTATGTAATCATTCTCCCTTTCCTCCTCGTCTAGAAAATCCTGCACATTTCCATGCACTGCTTTAAAATCATTCAGGCATATTTTGAAGTCTTTCATAAGCAGTTCTACCTTTTCCACATTTCCATTTTCCACAAGTAATCCTTTGATTTCATTGCACTTTCGAGTGCATGCGCCTAAGTTTCCTCTTCGCTTTAAACAGAGTGCTTTAAATTGTTCCTCCGCTTCCGCGGCACTCTGCGCATCTGTATCAGGCATGTTAGCCTTGGCTACTTAAACAATTAGGTGTCACGGTACAGACAGACGCGGACCACAAATGCGTCACGTTTTGGATGTTTATTAAAGTTCAGGGGAAAAGGGGGTTGGGAGAAGGAGGTTTCCAGGGTTCGTGGGGTTACCGGGATGCCAGAGGTTCCAGAGATTCCTGTGTGTGTGCCTCCCCGTCGGCAGATGTGACTCCTCTGGAGATGACGGATGAAGCGTCCGGATGGAAGAATCCTGGGGGGAACACACACACAACAGGGCAGAATGAATGGAGTGCAGCGGTACAGGTCAGGGCAATGCAAAGATCGTAGTCACTAGGAAGAAGGCTGGTCAGATTTACCGGGGCAGAAGAGTAGTCGGAATCGTGGACAAAAGGCAGGTCGGGTTTCCGGGTCAGGAGAGCAGAGCAGAGCACAGGCAGGTCCGGGTTCAGGAGTCAGGAGTAGAGCTTAGACAAGCAGGGTGCAGGCTTCGCAGACGTTCTGACAAAGGTAGACTGAAAAACAGGGCTTTAAATACTGTTGGTGATGAGCAGGAAATGCAGTGCAGCTGGTGGGTAAATGAGAACCGATCAGAGCAGAGCAGAGCAGAGACAGGTGAAGCTAATTAGACAGAGCAGAGTGAGTAGTGAGCAGAGAGGCAGATAATTGATCTCAATTAGAGAGAGTTACCAGGCCAGGTGAGAGAGCCCATGACAATAGGCCTACCTTTCGTCTTAAACGAATGTCAAAGAAAAAGTTTTGCTGCCTCTGTGTCCGTCCAAGTGTTTTTCCAAATTCAAACAACTCACATCGCAAGGAAGCCCTTTCATTACGCTGTGTCCAAACTTCGGCTCACTCTGCAAACTTTCTCAATGTCCTTGTTATAATCCACAATGTTAATCCACTTCGTCCTTTGTCCTTGCGTCAATCTTCGAGGTAGTTTATGTGTCTACACACATGATGCTTGGTGCAATAATGCTACGGTAGTACAGAGGCACTGCTCTCCACGAGTGGAGTTCATGATCATCAAGTGCCGACCCTTCTATTTACCCAGAGAAATATCCGCTATCCTATTAGTCGCCGTCTACCTCCCACCCAGCAACAACAATGGCGTCAAAAGCGAGGCACTGAACGAGCTGCATCGGGGCATCAGTGAACAACAAGATGCACACCCAGATGCCTTCACAGTGGTACTGGGAGATTTCAACCACGGAAATCTCAAAACAGTACTTCCAACATTTCATCAACATGTCAACTTCCCAACAAGAGAACAAAACACCCTGGACCTCGTTTACACAAATCAGAAGAGAGCATACAAGGCAAAGCCCATCCCCCACATTGGATCATCAGACCACGCGACAATTCTGCTACTGCCAGCTTACAGACAAAAGGCAAAACTCACCAAACCAGTTCAGAAGGAGGTGAGAAAATGGCCTGAGGGAGCCATCTCACGACTTCAGGACTGCTTTGAAACCACAGACTGGGACATTTTCAAAACAACTGCCACCCACAGCAATCACATTGACATTGAGGAGTACACAGACACCGTGACCTCCTACATCACAAAATGCATCGATGATGTTACAGAAATAAAACACATCACTACCAGGGCCAACCAGAAGACATGGTTCACAGGAGACGTTCACCGACTGCTGAGGGCCAGAGACAAAGCCTTCAGAGCAGGAGACGTAGCTGGCCTAAGGACAGCAAGGGCTAACCTGTCCCAGGGCATCAGGAAAGCAAAAAAGGAATACTCAGACAAAATAACAACACACTTCAAAGACAGCAGAGATGCACAGAGCCTGTGGCAGGGCATACAGGCCATCACGGACTATAAGCCTGCACCACGAAGCTGTGACAACAACACCTCTCTGCTAAACGACCTGAACAGTTTCTTTGCCCGCTTTGAAGCACAAAATGACACTCACCCACAGAAAACTCCCCCTCCCCCCCATGATCAACCCCTTTACCTGTCCTCTGCCAGTGTTAAGAGGACACTGGCCACCATCAACCCACGCAAAGCAGCTGGCCCAGACAACATACCAGGCCGAGTGTTGAAGGATTGTGCAGAAGAGCTGAAGGATGTCTTCACAGACATCTTTAACATCTCTCTGGAGCAAGCAGTCATCCCATCACTTTTCAAAGCTGCTACCATCATACCTGTGCCGAAGAAATCATCACCATCATGCTTCAATGACTACCGTCCTGTAGCACTGACGCCCATAATCATGAAGTGCTTCGAACGGCTAGTCCTGTCACACATCAAAGCCACCCTACCCCCCACCCTAGACCCCTACCAGTTCGCATACCGAGCCAAGCGATCCACGGAGGATGCAATTTGCTCTGCCCTCCATCCAGCCCTCACCCACTTGGACAATAAAGACTCATATGTGAGAATGCTGTTCATTGACTTCAGTTCAGCATTCAATACCATAATACCACAACAACTCATCAGAAAATTGGACAAACTAGGTTTCAGCACCTCCCTCTGCAACTGGCTGCTGGACTTCCTGATGCAAAGACCACAAGCAGTACGGGTAGGGAACAACACCTCGAGCACCCTGACCCTGAGCACGGGGGCTCCGCAAGGTTGTGTTCTCAGCCCCCTGCTGTTCACGCTGCTGACACACGACTGCACAACGACCCACAGCACTAACCATCTAGTGAAGTTTGCGGATGATACAACACTGGTGGGCCTCATCACCAAGGGCGATGAGACTCACTACAGAGAAGTAGACCTGCTGGCCAGATGTTGCAAAGACAACAACCTCCTGCTGAATGTCAACAAGACCAAGGAGATTGTTGTCAACTTCCAAAGGGTCCAAAAACAACTGCCACCACTGACCATCGACGGCGATGCTGTGGAGAGAGTGAGCAGCACCAAGTTCCTTGGAGTGCACATCAGCGACGACCTCTCTTGGACCACCAACACTACATCACTGGCGAAGAAGGCCCATCAGCGTCTCTACTTCCTGCGCAAACTAAAGAAGGCAAGTGCTACACCCTCCATCATGACAACATTCTACAGAGGAACCATAGAGAGCGTCGTGTCCAACTGCATCACAGTGTGGGGAGGAAGCTGCACGGAGAAAAAAACAGGAAGACACTCCAGCGTGTTGTGAACACAGCGAAGAAGATCATTGGAGTACCACTCCCCTCCCTGCAGGACATTTACACCACACGCCTCACCCGGAAAGCACTGATGATCATCAAAGACACAAGCCACCCTGCACACAAACTGTTCAGCCTCCTGCCCTCTGGAAAGAGGTACAGGCGCCTCCGTTACCGTACCACCAGGCTGGCGAGCAGCACAATGCACCAAGCGATCAAGATGCTGAACACTCAACCCACTCTCCCTCCACTGTCAGCCTCTAGCCAGCAAGGCCACTGACAACCACCCCCCCATCCCCCACCACCATATCTGCGACTGAACATTCCACCTGCACTACTATACTTGTGACTGAACTTTCAACCTGCACTAACTCAAAACATGCACGCACACACACACACACACACACACACACACACACACACACACCACACACACACACACACACACACACACACACACACACACACACACACACACACACAAGCACACTGCACTTTCTGCACTAAACCCAAACATACACACACTGACACACACACACACACACACACACACACACACACGAACACACACACAAGACGCACACCGCACCTTCTACCTGCACTAAACACATACACACACACACACACACACACACACACACACACACACACACACACTGCTGCTGGTGTACTTGACAGACCTTTTTAATATTTATTACCTAATACTATTACCATGTCAGAACGCTATAAAGGACTTTTTTTTAAGGAAAAGCACAAAAGCACAACAAATACCTCTTAATGTATGTCCTCTACAAGTCTTCTGTTGTCCAGTCTTGCACTTTAAATGTCTGTATGAGCACTGTCTATGTCCATACTGTCTTAAGTCCATGTATAAGTACTGTCTATGTCTATACTGTCTATGTCCTTACCTAGATTAGTCTATGTCTGTATGGGAAAGCAAGAAATGTAATTTCAAATTCTTTGTATGACCAGTGCATGTAAAGAAATTGACAATAAAACCTACTTGACTTGACTTGACTTGACTTGACTATGTAGGCCTAAAGGCCATTTTCCTACCAAACTTTTCTGGCCATGTGAGGCAGAGTGTGAAGTTGCTTTGACGCGCATTCCATAGGGCCTAGTAAGCACGCACGGAGAGTGAAATGAAATGAGATGGTCTTTGTATTTATTTTCAACAGTCCGATTGACTTTCCATTGATTCAAGTAAATAAACAAACAAAGGCTATAAACTTAAAGTAGCCTACACGCTATGCGGTCAAAAACTATTTCCTCTCCACGCTCTGTCTGCCAGGCACCTGTGAGTGTCCTAATTAACTAATCTGGTAGGTCCAGGGAAGTAGGCCTATAGCCTACATAACACAAGAGGTAAGTATGTGACACAAGCAGATAAACATAAAAAGGTAAGAATATAACACCAACAGGTAGCAGGTATTTAACCAACTGAAAAGAATCTCATTCATAGTGTATAATAAAACCTATAGCAAATGGATAGAAATCAGGAATATGGCTCCAACAACTAGTTGTGCTGACTTGCTAACAGCATCTCCACTCCATGTTGATTTTATCATCTAGCGCTTCTCCTGTTAGCATAATATAAGTTAAGTTCTTCTGTTAGCTTGGCTATGTTACGAAGTGGACTCGAGTCGTCAGCTAGGGAGGGGAGAAAGAAATCTAAGTGCCCGCACCAATTTTGATGTGGTATAACTCCTGAATGACTAAAGCTATGACTACGAAACTTTGTGACTTTTAAGTAAGCATGACCAAAAATCACTGATTTAAGTCTCATCATCACTTTTCATATTTTTTTTACATTTTCATTAGTATCAGACACCCTTGTGAGCATTTGAAGTGGTCTGAAGCACATAATAACCAAAAATGATGTGCATTACCCAAGTTAGATGGAAAATACATTAAGGTGACATTTTGGGCAATAAAATCAGGAAATGACGTCATAATGATGAAAAAGAGCCCCCCCCGGTCCCAGGAATGCCAAAAAAGCCCGGTCTGGATAGGGTTAAGATCAGCAGTGTTGTCTACCTCGTCTGTGTAGCCTGCTGTCAGCTGGGCAGACGTGTGCTCGCAAGCACACACGCACACACTGATACTGTCTCCAGCCCCCTGTCCCTGTCTCAACCGGTCTCTAGACACATATTCCGAAAGCCTTTCTTTCCGTTTGTCCTGTTTTTTTGGGGGGACAGATAACTTAAATACTCTATGATGTAAATGTGCACATCGTTGCAGCATTCACGATGCTATTGCAATTGCAAAGAATATACCCCACCCTTTCACCTGTAATGTATTAGGCTAGATAAAAAAATCCTAAAATTAGCACAACCTCCGAAGGCCCGTGCTGGATACTCGCACCGGGGCCCGTGACCGAGTTGTTACGCCACTGTATCCAAGACTGCAGCCCCCCCACCTTTACATTGACTCCAATGGAGCACTCAAGCAATCGATCATAAAATGGCATTAAACTTTCGTTCGAAAAGACATGGAACTCACCGTGTGGTCAGTGGTAGACAGCGATAAATTGACCCAAAAATTGCAGCAAAATATGCCTTCTAACTGTCGTTTAGCATTTGGCGGACCTATTTTTCCCCACACGCCGTTGAATAGCAGTAGACATCCAGCCAGTAGGTAGCGATAGTGTGTTGTTTGTCTAGACATCAAGGAGCGAGGTAGAACGGCTGTCTTTGAGCGGGACTGGCTACAAAAACTACAGCTTGCATACAAACCATAGATAGTAACGTAAACAAACACACCCCCATTTCCGGTCGCGCGGAGTAATACTAGTCAAACCAATACAATCAATGAAGACGGACAATAATGATAATATATCTTCTCTGGAAGCGTATTTCGCTGTGATTTTCGAGTCAACGTATCGCTGCACACCTCTGACCACTTGGTGAGTTTCATGTCTCTGCAAACGAAAGTTTAATGCCATTTTATGATCGATTGCTTGAGTGCTTCATTGGAGTCAATGTAAAGGTGGGGGGCTGCAGTCTTGAATACCCAAATGCTCCGTTCAGCACCAAATGTCAAAATTGTGATGAGAACATCTCTACTTCACCTTAGAAGTCACACAAACAGGGCTTAATGTCTAAAATAGCGAACCACCACTTTAAGTCTGTCGTGCGTTGGTGCGCCATGTGATCAGTAGGCACCAATTGGCAAAACTTGGCACGCTTTTAAAAGGTTGGCACAATCTGCTCGGAGGGAAGAAGTGAACCCAAATGCAAAGACAACAGTCTTGAGTGGTTTATTTTTTTCCCCCAAGGCAAAACAGGTGCGCTAACAACGGAGGCAGTCAAATTCCAAGATGAAAAATCTCAACAAAAATATCCACAAAGAGATGTCCAAAAAATAACTTAAGTTCAGTCCTTTGACAAAGTTCATAGAACGGAAAACATTCAAAGTAACAGTCTTTCACAAAAATCAGGAGCATAGCACACTTACAGGTTCAGATGCCAAGGACAACCGGATAAGAACCACAGAAACAGGTGAGTATAAATAAGGTAGGTAATCACAGCCATACACTGAAATAAGCTGAAATAAGGAACAAGAAACGATCATTGAATCAGGGCAGGGCAGGTGAAGCAAACAAGGGGCGTGGTAAGTAATCAAAACAAAAGGCGCAAAAAAACCCCAGAGCAATAACACAGACAGGCCAGCAGGGGGCAAATGTAAACAATGAGTCCAGAAGCGAGCAATCCTGACATTGTTTGTATATTTTAAAAAGAAAGTGTAAGACAATAAAAGAAAAGTCCTTTGAACCCTGTCTATGTGGTCCTCAACGAAACTGTGCTGCCTTGGGTGTAACAGTTGAAGTCTAACTATATTCTGGGGGCGAAATTCCCTCAGTGGCGTAGTTGTGCAATCATCTGTTTGAAATTGGTAATTATTATTTTAATTAATTACCGTTAAAGTTCCACTCTGCTACATAGGCATCAAGCCAAATCATTTTTCGGGAAAACCCATCAATGCAGCCATTCACACAAATACCATACGACTTTAATTGATCGTAGGAGTCTACGTGCCAGAAAAGAGCTGACGGAAAGAACACTGCCCCATAGTCACGGATAGTCTATAACTAGCCAAAGATTATTTAATTAATTTAGATCGTCTCTGGTCTAGCCTTCCTATCCTAACTCCCAAGCAAAACTTTTTTTTCCCCATTGTTGACCTGGCATTGTTGACATCATGAGAATGAATGACAGCAGCAGTGGCTGCTCTGAAGTGTGTCAAAGCCGTAGGCTACGTGTGTCGGTTCAGACTGCCCCCCGGTGACCAAAAAGTGTGCTGCAAATCAAAGTGGTGAACCCGCAGATTTTTAATTTAGAAGTTTTAATTTGCGTTATCTCGCAAAATATTTGCGTTATCTCGCAAAAGTGTTAGTCTCCTGTGCATCCACCCCCCCCCCCCCCCCCCAGGTCCTCTATGGGCCACCGTAATAAGAAATGCCAAGCAAAGTTAAAATTTAGGTAGGTCTACTATATTTACTTGGTGATGGAAGATGTTCTTATTAGGCTATTTGAATTCTGTTAAATGGAAAGAGCACAGGAGTCCATCCCTCTCTCCTTCTCTCCGGCGCTCGCTCGCATTCTGTCTGTTAAATGCGCGCAGCACGTGTTTCCCCTGAATGTGAACACAGCAAATATTGGATAAAACAGCCTAGTTGAAAAACATTGTATATTCGGCTGTGCAAGACACACAAACTCTGTTTGAATAGGTTGTTGTGGAGTATGCGAACATGATCGCAGTGCAGCGAATTGTGGAATGAAGGAACATCATCATCACAGACATTCGAGTCAATTATCCTGCATGCGTCGTGAATGTCTTTTTTCCTTTCCTCAAGGCACGGAGGCCAAGGTACGGAGCATTCCTGTCAAGGCGTTCGATAAACACTTTTATTTGGGCACTGTATTTCGTTTTTGTTTTGTGACTAATTAAACTTTGATTACAGCAGGAAGAGTTTTCTTTTAGCTTGCAGCTGGGACAGCAAATTAGTAGGCTAAACAACACAAAATGTTGGATTTTCACCTTTAACAACGCTAGTTTAAAGTCCAATCTTAAACCATATTGAGCAGTTCAGATGACCATTAACACTGTTTTACTGTAGCCTTATAACAGTTTGTCAAATGGCTTGCTAGCGAGTCCCTACACCTAAATTCAAATCACTTTGGAATTTAATTTCCTTCGAAGTATGTGCCAACATTCATCTCATTTGTTTCAGCTATAACAAATAATTGGTTAAAGTAAGACGGCTTTGGCTTCATTGTTGAATAGTGACCACTTTTGTCGTCTAATGTCAAAGCTGTAAAGCGCTTGACTGACTGCAATGAAAAAATCTATAATATAGATGAAATGTTCCTAAACTTACAACTCAATTGCACATCATGTCTAACAAAGAAAATGTATGTCAGAGGGCTTTGGCATTCTTTTCAGTGGTGCAATGATGCTCTTTGGTAAAACATAACTTGTAACAAGGTTCCTCTTCTTCAATAAAAAAATGTCTAACCCTTGATTGACTGATTGATTTTATTGTCTCTACTTTGGTGGGTGTCATATGTGAAGGGGATCGACATCTGGTTGGCACTCTTCTTCAATAAAAATAATGTATAACCCTTAATTAATTAATTAATTGATTGATTGATTGATTGATTTAATTGTGACTACTTTGGCAGGTGTCATATGTGAAGGCAATCGACATCTGGATGGCAGTGTGCCTGCTCTTCGTGTTCGCTGCCCTGCTGGAGTATGCCGCTGTCAATTTTGTCTCTCGGCAGCACAAGGAGTTTTTCAGACTCCGCAAGAAGCTGAGAGAGGAGCAGCACATGAGGGAGGTAACAACAACAGCAATTAGAAATGCACTCAGAGAGCGCAGACCTCCGCCAAGGAAGCTGTTTGATGAAACATTTGACTATGTTACACTAATTTTTTCCCCAGTCTTTCAGCCTTATTTTTGTGGAGTTAAAAACTGGAATGTCAAAATTCGCCCTATCCTGCAATGGTGAAGAATCTTAAAGAAATGTCCTGGATCCCGATCGTGATACGGTCCACCACCAAAATCAAAATGTAATCACTTGTTCAACTTGTTCCATTTGTCATTTCCAACAACTCCACAAAATTTCATCAAATTTCATCCGTGCATAGCTTTTTGATTTATTCTGGTGACAGACAAAACATAGCCTCCTTGGCGAAGGTAACAACAACAATAATAATAATACAAACCTGGGGTGCCTTTCTCAAAACGATAGTTGCTAACTACATTAGCAACTTTGTTGTTTGCAATGTAATTTCCCATTGGCAACTACCGAAGTTGCTAACTGGCTAACAACTACGCTTTCGAGAATCCCACCCCAGGGGTGGGTTTCTCGAATCCGACCAAAATTAGCCTTCAGAACAAGTAAGTCCGAACGAAGTCTGACACAACAACTAACCAACAACTATGATTTCTCGAAACCCTCAGACCAACTTCGTCCGATGTAGGTACGAAGTAAGTCTGATGAAATTCCAACCAAGTAAGTTCAGACGCACGATGAAGTTGTTGGAAACGCTCGGAGTGTCTCGTCTCAGCTCGGGTGCATTTATTGCAAAGCAGAGACACTACCACAGTGCCTGTCAAATGCAGTAGGCCTAATTACATCTCTATCAAAAGTCCACAAATCTTTGTCAACACATTCATGTCCCCGATTTCACCCCTTCAACTGCAGTTATCAAATGCGACATTACAATCCATCATGCATTATTTTTTTACTTAGGTTTTGTATAGGCCTAATGTTTGGATTAATATTGTATAACCTACCACTAATTTGGAAGCACAGTTGGTGGGTGAGTGGTTAAAATGTCAGAATATCATACATGTTTGCCGTTTCCTTATTGGTGGCGTGAGTTCAATCCACGGTGAATAAAGTAGCCTAGCCTTTAATAACCACCCATCACGTCTTTTTTTCCAGAACGGCAAGCGAAGTCATTCTCACGCTCCTAGGCAACGCAACACTTTCAACAGGTCATGGCCACGTGTATTGGACAGTAAATGCTGCTTGAAATGATATCTGAAATTACGCTCTGGAATTAATAAAACATATCAGGACGTTTATGTAATTTTCCAGTCTGCACGTCTGTACACGCAATGTAAGCTAAGGTGGAACTGCCATTATTGTCGTTGTAGCCTACGGGTCATTCCATGCCAATTCACACGCCTTCCCCACATGACCCTCTCCGATTTACCCGATATCTCACATACAGGTACCTTTTGGTGTCAATTGAAAGAATACCAAGTATTAGCACCCTACCTCTAACGGTTGCAGAGATGAACCCCTCCAAAGTTGGGGTGCCATGCCCACCTTTCAAGCCTGTAAATTGCATACAAAATTTACAAGCAGATTTTGACCCTGTCTACCAGATGATGTACTTACAAATAGTATGCCTTGATTATTTTTGGCTATATTAAGCCTTAAAAACTGAATTTGTGAAAAGCGTGTTGAAGAGCCTTGCCATTTTGGGGTTTCAGATCTTGGAAACTATGTATGTTTTGGGAGTTCTAATTGATTTTCCATCATATTTGGGAACGGTAAAGTGTATTCCAAAAAAAGTAGGGCACTCAGACTTTTAATGATGGAATAGGAGGGGCTCAAGAACAACTTTTAGACAAAATTACCTTACGGTACTCTCCACTTCAGGCCTCAAATTAACCATGTGGGCTCTTGATGACTGGAATGCCCTTTTAACCCCATGTACAGTAGCACTGTATCAAACATTCAAGCTTGGAAAAACTTTGTTTTTCAAAGTTCTTCATATACATATAATATATATATATATACACAATCATATATTATATATATATACATAATCTTGGCCTTCAAAGTATTTGTTTTTGCCTATGTGTTATCACAGTGTCTGCTGCCATCTGCTGGTAAACCCCCCCCCCCGCAACAACAGTGTAATTTAAGAAAACAAAAGGGGCTGGAAAATCTTGCCCATAATTTACCAATAAAGTAGCCTAGAAATCTAGACGCCCCTAGGGGTTAAGCTCGCTAGGCTACCAATAAAGCACTTTAATTCTATGGTATATTGCTATTAATTATGATTTTAACGAGCATTATGCAGAATGTTCAATCATGATTACATTTCTACCAGGACACCCCCACCCCCATGTCTGGTAGAAATGTAGTGCAGGGTGAGGCCATCTTGGGACTGGCATCATGATTGAGCATTAAGCAGTCACACTTAGGAAATTATTTTAACTATAAATATTCATCATGCTTGTTAAAATCATAATTAGTATATAGCAATATACTGTATAATAATTACAGTGCTTTATTGGTAAATTATGGGCAAAGTTTTCCAGCCCCTTTTGTTTTCTTACATTACGCTGTTGTTACTTTTTTAGACCAGCAGATGGCAGCAGACAAAACAGACACTGTGATAAGATACAGAGAAAAGCATATACTTTGAAGGCCAAGATTAATATGAAGAACTTTGAAAAACAAAGTTTTTCAAGCTTAAATGTTTGATACAGTGCTACTGTACATGGGGTTAAAAGGGCATTCCAGACATCAAGAGCCCGCATGGTTAATTTGAGGCCTGAAGTAGAGGGTACCGTAAGGTCATTTTGTCCCAAAGCTGTCTGAGCGCCCTACATTTTTTGGAATACACTGTACAGTTCCCAAATATGATGGAAAATCAATTATAACTCCAAAGCATACATAGTTTCCAAGATCTGGAACCCCAAAATGGCAAGACTCTTCAACAAGCGTTTCACAAATTCAGTTTTTAAGGCTTAATATAGCCAAAAATAATCAAGGAATGCCATTTGTAAGTACATCATCTGGTAGACAGGGTCATATTGAGGGGCCATTGTGATTTTTAGGCCTGTATCTTCCTTCAAACTAAAACCAGAGGTGTCAAAATCTGCTTGTAATTTTTGTATGCAATTCACAGGCTTGAAAAGTGGGCATGGCACCCCAACTTTGGAGGGCTTCATCTCCGCAACCGTTGGACGTAGGGTGCTAATACTTGGTATTCTTTCAATTGACATCAAAAGGTACCTGTATGTGAGTTATCGGGTAAATCGGAGAGGGTCGCCTAGGAGATTCTAGGCAATCATGTGAATTGACATGGAATGACCCCTACATAAAGACGCACGAGAAGGGATGGAAGGATGGATGAGAAGTAGTAGTCCTATGGAAGGGGCCGTCAATGTCTGTAAACATGGCACATTCAAAGTCCTTCAACGTCGGAAAAGACCTGTCAACACAATCATATCCCCAAAATCCACCCCATTAAATGCAGTAACCAAATGTCGGTCTACACATCACTATCGGCATCAGTGATTGAAGAGTAATGGGCGGTGAATGGTAAGCCCGAAGGCATAATCGCGGCTGCGTTTTCAGTGTCTGTGACAAGATTTGGAATTCCCTCAGTAAGATACATTAAGCGCAGGTGCCTATTCCTTTGCGCAACTGTTTATACACCCTCTCTCTGTGTGCGTAAAGTGGCCGATCCACACGTGCTGTTGTGCGCGCGTGTGGAACTGTGGCATCCGAGAGTCTTTGCCTCGCAGCCACACACGTAGTCACATTAAGGCCAAGTAACTAAGTGCTCTTCGTGAAAAGCAATGTGTTGTTTTCTGATCCCCCTGACTGCCCTACATGACAGACACTTTGTGCGCCATGGCGCTATTTGGAGTGTGCTCACTGCTGAAACAACATTTGCTTTAACAGTAGCCTATTGACCGGCTGCTTGTGATAGACTTGTAGCCTATTACAATAGTAGAATTGAAATGAAAAGAAGAATATGAATACTATGACATAAGAACTAGTAACGCGAAGAGGTGTCCAGTTCTTGTCATCATGCTTGCCTTTCCGAGTGCCTTTCCATTACGCACTATTTCAACAGACTACGGCAGTTGCATAATGTCCATTCTTGAACTTTGGAGTTCTTGTGGACTAAGGCATGGCCTACAATGCAAGGAAAACAAGAAGGATCACCGCACAACTTAAGCCGGGCATACACTGTGCGATATTTTCACTCGTGGGTCTTAAGCTTCTGCTCACACTGCACGATGGAATTTCACTGTTTAAAAGTTCACAGCTCACGACTCACGTCCTCACACTACACGAGCCGACAGTCGGATGCGAGCGAAATGCTTCCACCGTACGACGCGACAGGCATGTTTCTCCAGTCTGCAGAGGAAGGAACATGCGCACCTGAGGTGGAGATGAGGTCGCGCTCAACAGCGAATCGCATGGCCCTATTAATTTGTGCATGTGAAGTGTCAAATCGGATCGTAGCACTGCTTTAACTGTGCGATTTACGCACGAGCCACGACCAGAATTTCAAACCGTTTTGATTTTCTTGCGACCCTGCGATTGCACGATCGTGAGGCGAAATCGCTTGTCGTTACGCCATGTACACTGCACGATGCGAGACTCAAGATTGACCTGCGATTGAGCAAGAAATCGGCCCGACTCTCAAAAAGTCGTGTGAGTGCCAAATCGGTGCAAAATCGGGGCAAAAGTCGCACAGTGTAAGCCCAGCTTTATAGGCTACATGTATTCCATGTAGCCTATGCTTGTTGGAGTTGAATCAAAATATGCCATTGGTTTTGTCATAGGTGAGCGATTAAATATGCTGCTTTTAGTGTGGGTCCAAATCCCGATGGTAATCAAACAGGGTTCTTTTTTTGGCGCAGCTTTGATTGATCGGAGCTCGTGAAGCACGATTGTGGAACATAGAATTTCCTACTATATTTGGACAATATTTTTTCCATATTTGAACACTGTGTTGGTGTTTTTTTCCAGCCCTGTTTGTAACATGACTAGACCCGTGGACAATCTCTCTATTCCAGTTCTAACAACTAAGCGAGGTCTCTTGAGGACACGTATACATTCCCCAAGGAGGGCAAACTTGGAAAATCTCTGATTTGTTCCAAAAAACCCTCAGAATGCCACAATGGAAATGCATCCAATGCTCAATGTTAAATTAGCTTTGCAGAATGCTAGATCTCTCAGGAACATGCCTTTTGTAATTAATGAGTTTATCTGTACCCACAACCTTGATTTTATATTTTTTTAACTGAAACATGGCTGAAAAATCCACTACCTCTATCACACTTATAGAAGCAACTCCGCCACACTTTAATTTCATTAGTACAGAAAGGCAGAATAAACAGGGAGGGGGGATAGCAATTATTTTCAAGGCACTGTTTCAATGTCAAAAGACAGCTCTAGGTGAATTTTCTTCTTTTGAATACTTAGCTGCAGTTCTAAAATGTTCTTCTGACATACTGTTATTGACTATTTACAGACCTCCAAGACTTTCTGCACCACTCTTCTTAGAGGAGTTTGGTGAGCTGTTCTCGAATGTTTGTGTGGACTATGAAAACTTATTTATATCAGACGATTTCAATTTCCACTTGGACGACTTAGAGAATGCCTATGCTAAGGAATTTTTAAAGTCTTATTGACATTTTTAGCCTTACACAGCATGTAACAGGACCAACACACAGCCAAGGTCACACTCTAGACTTAATTATCACAAAAGGTCTAAATGCTTGTGCTAGTGTGAAAGACCATGGAATTTCTGACCATTACTGCATTTTTTCTGATGTTTCTATGTACCCTCATGTTCAAAGGGAATCTGTTACAGTCAAAAAAACGTATAATCACCTGTGAGACAGCCTCACTCTTTCAGCAAGCACTCTCAGAGATCTAAAGTCAAATTTCAGAGAGTGCAGATGATCTCATGGTCAATTTTAATTTAAGGATGACCCATATTATGGATGTTATTGCCTGTCCCCAAAAATAAAAGCAGTGAGACACCAAAAAGCACCTTGGAGAATGAATCCCACAGTTAAATTGCTAAAGCAAGAATGCAGGAGGGCTGAAAGACAGTGGCGTAAATCCAAACTTGAAGTACACTACCAAATCTATAAACACACACTCTCCAAACACAACCAAGAAATTTCTAAAGCTAGACAATCTTTTTCCTGACATAATTAACAGAAATACAAGCGGATTCCAAAAGTTGGGACACTTGGTATTTTGTGAATAAAATCAAAATGCTGCCATTTTCAAAACATTCAATCCATGCATAAGATGCACAATGGCACAAGGTCAACATAGGAACAGTTAAAATGAGACAAAGGCATTGTTTTGAGGGAAATATGTGGTCATTTAAAATTCAACCCATGCAACAAATCTCAAAAAAGTTGGGACAGGACCAACAAATGTTGTAATAGTTGGATCATTCTAGAAATGACACAAGGAGGATTATTTTGAAAGGAACTATTTGAAGAGCTCTTTTCCAAAATGAGATATATCCATTTTATAGAATGTTGGGAAATTGACATTTTTGTATTGGGCATTCCATTGAAATGCATTGCAAAATGCATTTTTATAGAGGTCTTAAAGTATGTTCCCAAAATATTTGACTGGCAAGAATGCACACATAGATGATAGGACATCTTAACAGTCAATTCCAATATTAAAATGCAAAAAGTCAAAAATGGTTTATATAGCGTTTTGGAAAAGAGCTCTTCATTTTGACTGCCAACATGAATGCGCAAATAAAATATCATCACAGAGAGGCTGTGGCACTCAGTAGCAAAGATTTTGAGGGACTAATTACTGATCTATTACACAGAAAGATTGAATTATCAAAATTGCAGGCATATAAGGCCTATTTCTGTAATGTAGAGTTCTGTGAAATCATTGCACGAGTTATGAGATCATGACATACCCATCGTCAATACGCAAACTATGACTCTACAACAGTGATCCTCAAAGTGTGGTCCGGGGACCACTGGTGGTCCGCGACAGAGCTCAGGTGGTCCGCGAGGGAATTTCTACTTTTCCAAGACACACTAGCAGAAGGCTATATTTGTAACATTATTACAAAGCCAAACATGTCTGAAGTCATATGTTCACCATAATAAGACAGGCTTGTAAATGTAAACAAAAACGAAGTGATCTGCATCAAATTTAGCGATGTCGAATTGGCACTTGTCAAATGGCAATTCAGTTGACAGGTGGTCCCTGAACATTTTTGGTGGGAAAAAGTGGTCCTCGGTCTGAGAAAGTTTGAGAACCACTGCTCTACAACAATAACAGCTGTTGAAAAAATGACCATAACACAACACTTATTAAGGCATATGATGCAGACATTACAGTGTTGCAAGTGGCAAAGCTCATTCTAGATGGACCTAGGAGACATGTGAAACTGTCCTCTGATTACAGAATGGAAAATATTTCATTCTTCTTTAAAATCATGGTATCATGCACCCTCCAGGTTATGAAGAAAATTATTACTTCAGCTTGATTTAGTGGTCAGTCTAAAAGACAGCATATATGATGGTAAAAGGGGTGCAGAGATGCCTTGGTTGTGGTCTTCTTACTCATGTAGAGCATTAAAATGTGAGCTGAATGATATATTCAGACTTCAAAACAGCATACATAGCTACCAAGGCATTATATTTTGGTGCATAGCCTTTAGATATTGGCCCATAATGATGGCAAATTTCAAATTCTACTATGTTCCAACAGTGTGGTTCCATCATAAGAGTAAACAGGTGACAAAATTGTTTTCTTGCAGTCAGGATATGCCACATATTAAGCATAACAAGAAGGTAAACAAGTCGAAGAACACACCTATCAGTTTAGCTGCTGAAATCATAGATAGATTAGATAGATTATTTATTGGTCCTTTCGGAAAATTGTTCTGTGCCATTTTCAGTGCATCTGATACAATTACAAAGACATTACAATAAACAAGAACACAGTAGACAAACACACCCCCCCCTCCCTCTATAGGACAAAAAGACAGGTTGACAAAAAACCCAACATAAACACAGTAAAGTGCAGTATTCAGTACCAAAGTGCAATGTGCTATTCAGTCTAAGTTACAGTTGTCTTATTTAGCATGGATATACTAGTAGGTATAAATGATTGGCGGGCTCTGTTTGTCTTAAATGAAGGCATCCTAAACCTCCTACCTGAGGGCAGCAACTCATATGCTTGCTGTAAGGGGTGTGAGAGATCCTCACATATGCTATTTGCCTTCTTTACCACCCTTGCTTCAACAGTCATGGCCATGCTATTTAGTGGCTGGCAAGCAATCTTGCTGGCCATGTTGATTATCTTATGCAGCTTATTTTTATTAACAACAGACAGGGAGAAGTACCAGGCCACAGAACAGAAACATAAAATGCTCTCAACAAAAGAATGATAAAAAACCCGCATCATATCCCTATCCACTTTAAATTGTCTTAGCTTTCGCATGAAGTACAGTCTCTGCATTCCCTTTTTGTAATAGCATCGGTGTTACAGCTCCAAGTTAATTTGTCATCTATTACAGTTCCCAAATATTTATAGTTTTTCACCACCTCAATGTCTTCCCCATGTATGGCCATGTTCTGATGGGTGTGTCTCCCCGTTCTAAAATCCACAATGAGTTCTTTTGTCTTTCTTGTATTTAGAAAAAGACAGCTGGACTCACACCACTCTACAAACTGATCCACCCAGGCCCTGTATTGGGTCTCATTGCTGTCTTTAATTAACCCCACTATGGCTGTATCGTCTGCGAATCATGTCTCGCACATCAAAATATCTATTTTTTTTTAAATAAAATAATACCATCAGTCAAACTATTTCGTCTCCTCCCTTCTGTAGTCTTATCCAACATAAAAAGCATTTTATTGGCCTTGTCCCAACTTTTTTGGAATTTGTTGCGAGGGTGAAATTTTAAATGATAACATAATTACCCCAAAACAATAATTCTGCTTGGCTTTAACAACTGATATGTTGTCTGTACACAATGCTCTACCTTATTAACATATTGAATGTTTTGAAAATGCCAGCATTTTGATTTTATTCACAAAATACCAAGTGTCCCAACTTTTTTGGAATCCGCTTTGTATTAATAATGCACACGTCCTGTTTGGCACCGTGGAAAAGCTAGCAAGGCCACCAAATCAAATGCCCTCTGAGTTCCTCTCAGTCAGCAAATGCAATGAGTTTGCATCCTTTTTCAAAGGAAAGATTGAAAAAAATACGTACAAACATACTCACACAGGTGCTACCGGCCCATGATTCGGACCAACTTGCTACGGTGAAGTTAAATCTTAACCTCATGAGAAATTTTCATTTAATTGATGTGGACATTCTTAATAGAACGGTATTAAGTCTTAGCTCCTCTACATCTGACTTAGATATTCTACCAACAGCCTTCTTCAAATCCATCTTACATCTAATATCACCAGATGTACTTCAGATCATCAACACCTCACTACTGTAAGTACAATTGCAGTTATGCAATCGGAATTACATTATTGGTTGTGGATAACTTCCTCACACGGCTTGCACCATTAAATGTAGGGGAAGTACAGTAATGTAATTATAATTACAGTCCCAGGAAAAAGTTTGTACACCCTTTGAAATTTCTTACATTTCTGTCAAAATTGATCATAAAACATGGTCTGATCTTCCCGGAAATCACAAGAAGGAACAACCAGAGTCTGCTTTAACTAATTCAACCCAAACATTTACATGTTATCATATTTTTATTGGTCATAAGGCCATAACATTCACAGGAGAGCAGGGCATAAGTAAGTACACCCTTGCATTAAGTAGGTTTTAACCCTCAGTTAGTTGCAATATCATCAACCAGACTTGTCCTGTAGTTGCAGATCAGATTAACAAAACAATCTGGATGTATCTGGTCTCCCTCTTCTTTATAAAACTGCCTCTCGTCAGCAAGGTTTGTGGGATGTCTGGAGTGCATAGCTTTCTTGACTTCATGCCATATAATCTCAATTGTTTTTTGTCAGGGCGTTGACTGGGCTATTTCAGAATGTGTATTTCATTATTATGAAGCCATTCTAAAGTCAATTTGCTTCTAAAGTATGGGTTGTTGTCACATTTCAGGACCCATACTCTTGTGTGCTTCAACTGTGTGACAGACTTCCTCACGTTTTTTTCTGTAAAATATCACAATAAACTTGAGTTCATTGTTTCACTGATAATGGCAAACTGTCAAGGGCCTGAGGCAGCAAGGTAGCCGCATATAATGATGCTCACGCCACCATACTCAGAAGAGGAGATGTAACCAAGAATAGCTAAAAATGGGATTCATTCTGCCAATCTAAAATTAATGGGGTTTCTGTCCAAAAAATATTGCTGCACCTTTGAGGTTTGCGAAAAAGCATTTATATGCTTCATAGAATTACTGCAAAATATTCTGTAGATAAACGTTGAAACCAAAGTTGAATTGTTCATTGGAACACACAATGCCATGTTTGGAGGATAATTGGAGAACCACACCTTCACCAAAACATCATCTCCACCTTTGAGTATGGTGGCGGGAGCATCATTATATGCGGCTACCTTGCTGCCTCAGGCCCTTTTCAGTTTGCTATTATCAGTGGAACAATTAACTCAGAAGTTTATCGAGATATTTTACAGAAAAAAGTGAGGTTGTCTGTCACACAGTTGAAGCACACAAGAGGATGGGTGCTGAAATGTGACAACAACCCATACTTTAGAAGCAAATCGACTTTAGAATGGCTTTATAATAATGAAATACACATTCTGGAATAGCCCAGTCAAAGCCCTGACAAAAAAATAATTGAGATTATATGGCATGAAGTCAAGAAAGCTATGCACTCCAGACATCCCACAAACCTTGCTGACGAGAGGCAGTTTTCTAAAGAAGAGGGAGACCAGATACATCCAGATTGTTTTGTTAATCTGATCTGCAACTACAGGAAACATCTGGTTGAGGTTATTGTGACTAACTTAGGGTTAAAACCTACTTAATGCAAGGGTGTACTTACTTATGCCTTGCTGTCATGTGACTGTTTACATCTTAGGCCAATGAAAACATGAAAACTTGTAAATGTTTGGGTTGAATTAGTTAAAGCAGACTCTGGTTGTTCCTTCTTGTGATTTCCGGGAAGATCAGACCATGTTTTATGACCAATTTTGACAGAAATGTAAGAAATTTCAAAGGGTGTACAAACTTTTTCCTGGGACTGTACATTAATAAGTATACAATTCTTATACAGTTCCGAATATGTAATGTGTTATTAATATATGTGAGGAATAAGAGTATAAGAAATGATGCATGAAGAGTGTGTTAAACTCTTACCGCTGGGTGTCAATAATGTGTAGGTGTGTACTTATGGAATCGTCAATTGTCTAATTAATGATTGCATAAAACACGTTTCATGACCGTCTCATAAAATCATGACCATTAATAATAATAATAATAATAATAATAATAATAATAATAATACATTTTATTTTGAGCGCCTTTCAAAATACCCAAGGACACTTTACAATCAAAAACAAATACATAACAATAGGGAAAATAAACAAAGCTTAGTGAATTAACAATAGGAGAGTAATGAGAGTAATTAAAATGCAAAAATAAAATAAAGGGGGAAAAAAGTACAATAAAAATAAATGTTTTAAAATAACAAAAATAAGTAGAATGAAAATCGAAAATAACATAAAAATGAGGGGAAGAAAAGATAAAATATGTAAAATAGAAGATAAACTGATAATTAAAATGAAGTGGAAGTGCCAATGTGAAATTTAAAAGTAGAAGTGAAAAGGTGTGTCTTCAGCTGAGTTTTGAAAGTGGACAGTGTAGAACACTGTCGAAGTGAGAGTGGGAGAGCATTCCAGAGTTTGGGGCCAACAACACTAAATGCCCTGTCGCCCATGGTGCGCAAGTGTGTGGAGGGAACTGTAAGGAGGAGTGAGTCAGTGGAGCGTAGTGTGCAGGTGGGATTGTATGGGGTGAGGAGACTTGTGATGTAGGAGGGTGCAAGGTTGTGCTGGGCCTTGTATACGAGGAGGAGAATTTTGAAATGGATACGTGAATGGATAGGAAGCCAGTGTAATTGATAGAGGATAGGGGTAATGTGATGCCAAGGTCTGGTGTGTGTAAGTAATCTAGCTGCTGAGTTTTGAATGTATTGAAGACGGTTAATCAATTTAGTAGGGAGACCAGTGAGTAGGGCATTGCAATAATCTAATCTGGAGGTTACAAAAGCGTGAATGAGGGTCTCAGCCATAGAGGTAGAAAATAACACTAGAGAGGACACAGTAATTTGCGACAGCACTGGGAAATGGCAGATGGAGCTTCCCAACTTCCGTAGGTAGTGTAGGCACCTTCAGTCAATGCAAGCCAATGGAGAACACGCCCACTCCTGTCAAAAAAATGACTAAAACTGTGTGAATATGAAGTAATACATTAATCAAAGACCAGATTTGAAATGTCAGGCTAAATATCCACTTAAATCATATGAGTCGATGAAGTACATTTAACACTAGAACTACCAGGATTTTTCTGCCTACCTAGAAGTACCAGAGAGGGGTCATTTGACCTGGCAGCTTTTACCTAATACACTAATCACTCATTTTGTTATGGTAATGAGGCTGTTAGGGCCGTGTGTGGGGTGAGGGGTGAGGGGGTCACACCTTACAGTGCTAACAGCCAAGACAAACAGGGACAGACAGCTTCTTCCCAAGGGCTGTCAGCCTCCAAAATCACCACAGGTAAATAGCAACTTGCATGAAGATATCAGCAGCAAAGACAGATAGCACAGTTTGGCGGACAGTGTGTAACAGTTTTTTCTCCATTGGTTTGGCTCATTTCTTGAAACTGAGATGTCATTCTCAAAACATGGACAAATCCCAAAACTAATTTGCAGTTCCTCACAACAGAATGGCATTTATCATTGCTTTCATCAAATTTCAAATGCTTTTGTACATGTCTCAATCATTTAGTACATCCTTGCAAATGGCTATGTACAAGTATCCTACAGTTAACACAATCAGCTTACATTTAGTAGAATTTTCATATGAATGTACCTTGCTGATCTATCCCAATTGGTTGATTCTCAGTGTAATGGTTGTCTTGAAAACATGTCAGCACATTTTCTTCATTTAAGTCATCAATGAACGTGTGAATGTCCCATGTGATCATGACGAATCATATGACCGCAACCAGATAATGGTTGAATTACAGTTTTCTCGATTGGTTTTGCTCATTTCTTGAAACTGAGATGACATTATAACCATTGGGTCATTTGGCCAAACATTCTTACACTTCTGCACAACAGTTCAGATAACTAGCATAATGTCATATACCTCCCAAAACACCTCATTCTTGCATCAGCACTAAACCGTCTCACATATAAATAGTCAGTACCATCAAAATGGCATAGATCCTTCTCAATTGCTTTGGCTCATTTGCATTCATTTAGTCCTTCTGTCAAAATAAACTGGATGGTTCAGCATAACTACATGGATCCTCATCACTCGCTCATATCACCCCAAAAACAGTTTACCCATGTGTCAAAACTAAATTTCTTCCCCACATATATCATCAGTACCCCCAAAATACATTGTCCCTTTGCCATTGTGTAAGCACTGCCAGTCAAAATGGTTAGGTTTTTATTTACGTTCAGCTAACAGATTTCGACTATGTATAAAAATGGAAAAAGTGAGTGAAACCATTGAAGTTACAATACCATCTGACCTGTTGAACACTGTCATGAATTTACTATGTAATGAAATTCTTAAAATATAATTTCTTTGACTGTTTTGGGAATTGCGTAGACCACTTTGCATATGATGACTTACACAATGAAATAATGCTGACGTGTTTTGGAGTGGGCAACCATTAGACTGAGAATTGTCTAATTCATTTAGATAAACAAGGTCAATTTATTTTCGAAATGTGCTAAATGTATGCTGAATGTGTCAACTGAAGGGTATTTGTACATATCCATCTGCAGAGATGTACTAAACATTTGAGACATGTACAAAACATTTGATATCTGATGAAAGCAATGAAAAATGCCATTCTGTTTTAGGAAATTGCAAGTTGGCTTGGGGATTTGACCGTGTTGTTTTGAGAATGTCATCTCAGTTTCGAGAAATTAGCCAAACCAATCGAGAAAAACTGTAACGTGTGAATCTCCCAAGCCATGTGACCATAACGACTCATGTGATGCAACCTGGCAATTGTTAGATGGATAAATACCAGTGCATGTGGACTAGAAACTGCTTCACTTCCCTCAAGAATTTTGTGGTGAAAGAAGCTCCTCTCCAAGGAACGAAGATGCAGAGATACAGCACTCAACAGGCATTGGAAATGATCCACACACGCACACACACTCTGTGTCTCAAGTGACAGCTGTGAGCTGCTAACAGCCACATTTCCACAACAAAAGGAGTGTCCGCAGGGGGTCCATAGGGTCAAATGACCCTCTTGTGGGGCTTTTAGGTAAAAAGGTCAATTGACCCCTCCGTGGTAGTTCTAGTGTTAAAAATCAAATAATATATTTTATGAACATAGTTAGAAACACACTTCAACTATTGTCCTTGTATAGTGTGTTGATGGACATTTTCACATGATTAAGCCATTTTTGACAGAGGTGAGCCTCGTTCTCCGTTAATTTCCATTTCTCTGATCTACCTACAGATAATGGCCGCTACAGATTGCCGTAAAAAGGGGGGCGGGGTCCTCTCTAGTGTTATTTTCTACCTCTATGGTCTCAGCAGAAGTAGGGGTAAGAGAAGGGCGGAGTCTGGAGATGGTTTTAAGGTGGAAAAACACAGTTTTGGTGAGGTGTTTAATATGGGATTCAAAGGAGAGAGAAGAGTCGATGATGACGCCCAGATTTTTTACTTCAGAGGAAGTGGAGGTAAAATAATCAGGGATGGAGAACTGAGAAAGGTTTATCTTTTTAAGTAAAGATGGGGTGGCGATGATGATGGCCTCGGTTTTGTTTTGATTAAGTTTAAGAACATTTTGGGTCATCCAGTTACTAATTTCGTTGAGGCAGTATTTGAGTAATAATCTGAAGGTTTTGTGTGAATTCTTTTCTGGTTGACTTCGTAGAAATTGTTCAAATAAGACAAACACGGTTCACCACAATGCACATTTATTGTAAAAGCATCATCCGGTCATAACACTGATACAGCCAATGTGACTTGCAGGGCATAAGAACTTAGGTAAAATATACAATATATACACGGGGTATGAGAGGATGCGCTATGCGCGCGTGTGTGTGTGTGTACGCTATGCGAGAGAGACAAAGAGAAGGAGGAGGCGCACGCTTTGTGGGCCGCGCACCTCTGTCACCGCGTGTGCGGAGCGGTGGGAGGAGAGAGAGAGAGTGAGAGATGTATGTTCGGATGAACTATGGCTCAAATGATTCTGCGCAGCTCGGGCGCGCAGAACCGAAATATGAGTTACAAGGAGGGGCGTCAAGCTTTCGGCTGATGAAGCGGGAAACTATCTTCAAGATAAGAATTCAAGCTAATCAGAGAATACCGTCCTTTGTGTAAAGGTTACAGTATACGTGGGGGAGGGGAAAGGGGCGCTTGGCGCTCTTTCCAACAATAGCTTACGTCCTCGATTCGATATCTCAATGGGTTAAAACACTGGTACGTGTATCTCTGTGAGTGGATAATTTACATGTGGGCAGGGCTTGAAATTATTTTTCAAACGTTCCGTTCCGAACGGTTCAGGCAAGTTTCAGTTTAACGTTTTCGTTCTTGCAATCGTTCCCCCACAAAAATATCGTTCCTGAACCGATTCGGAACGAAAAATAACGTTCGTTCTTAACGTTCCTGCAGTGTTTAATGGCCATATTAAGTCTATTTTCGGGGACTTTATCTTAGAATAGACGTACTCATCATTTCCCCTTGATTTACACAGCTATTCTCAAAAATAATAACACACCCAAAAACACTCAGATGCGCTATCCATCCTGGCAGATTTAACCTATGCCTATAATTCTTATCAACAGTAGCCTATGCCAGCCCAGTAGCGGTGGGTGGAAATCTTGATTAGGGAAGCACAATACAGAATAGCGCAGGTGACGTCAGCTTAATAAGAGGTGTCGATAGGCATGGATTTCAGTTCTTGCCTAGCTCTATTTAATAGGCCATGATGAGGTTTGCAGCAAGTGAAACGTGTAAGTAAAAGGGACACAAGCTTGCTCCACAAAAAAATCCCAAACTGTTTTGAGATGTGCACGATGCAAGGGGTCACTAGAGAAGGGACAGGTTGCATAGTCTAAAACCTCGGATATGCTCCCAGATATCGGCTACCAACCATTCCAGTGCAAGTCCATCACCACAAAACCGGAGACCTTTTGTAGCCTAACAGACAAGCGTCACAAAATAGTAAGAGTTTCCACGTAGTCCAGATCCCCATCAGCCCAGCCCTCTGCACGACAGAAGAGAATAGTAACTTAAACAACAACAAATGCGCTGTCTTTCTCTATCCCTGCTTGTTGTCACACGCGACCTACTGTTCGTGATGACAGCCAGGAAATATTGCGCAATACTGAGGAAACCATCGAAACATTGAGTGGCCAGCTAGCGTCAGTCCATCTGCCACGAATGACTTTATCCCGCATTGACCACAACAACAGATAAATAAGACGTCCTTGATTACAGCACATAAAACATCAGCTCTCACCTCTCTTCTCTACAACCGACAGTGGGATACGCTGTGCACAACAAAAGCACCTCAGTAACTTTACGACAACATAATTTGCCATAACCGCATTGAACATCGAGGCACTCGGCGGTGCCATTACAAGTAGTAAGCTAAACATGACTTACCCACCACTCTCGAGAGCACTCTGCGAATTAGGTTCATCAAATCGGCCATCCAATTCCTTTGCAAATCATAGTTTTAGACTGTATGGTCCAAATACTCTGTCCCTGTAGGAATCCCAACACCGATCTCAAGACATGTTCTCTTTTGCTCTCCATGGTGTCAATATAAAACTCTGTACTGTCCGTGAATGAGACTGAAGAACAGCGCGGGTAAAGTGTCATCTCTCTTACAAAAACTTATTTGATATTGGTGGTCAACAACTTTAGGGCGGGTTTATTAGAGCCAACTTCCAATCACTACGAGAAAGCCAGGAGAAGCACATCCGTCTAAAATTTACCCAGGAAGTTTCTCCATACAATGCGCAGCATTACAGCCGCACTCTGATTGGCCAATGCTCCTCAATATTTTATCAATCGGCGGCAAGAGCTCAGGAGACCATTCCATCATTGGCGCTGAACTCAGCGGCGCTTACGCGCAAAAGCAGAGTTTCAACTAACAGCAGCTTAAACTTGAGGCAGACGCCGTTCCACCACCGAGGATCAGCTGCGTCTTGGCTAGTTTCACTTCAGCCGCGCTCATCAAAGCTGGCGTTGCGCTCGTGCACGTTGTACATGGGAAGTCCATATCGACGATTGTCGAAAATGTGATCATGTTGTAGACTCGGGCATGCCTTGTCAAATCAAGTCTTTATCAGAGATATTAGGCGACCATCTGTAGGTGAGCGGTAACACAACCGCACTTTGATTGAGAGACCAGCGTTCAATCCCCACCTTGCGTAATGACAGATCATAACTCAATTATCGAAGGGAGAGTCTCGTCCGAACCTCGACTGCCATCATTTCAATACGCAAAAATAAAATGCTTGCATCATCTAAGGTGTTTTAATTTGATCTTTCAGAAGAATTTATTTTATGATAAAAGGCATAGACTAGGTAAAACGTTAAGCAGAGATAGTTGAATCATTGCAATGCAAACAAGCGTAGGCATCTGCAAGGTGGTTGTGAATACGTTTTTTTTTATTACCTATGCTGAAAATAGCCTAGACATTTAAGGTAGGCCTATTGGTAGACCTATTGCTTGACAGCAAATGAAGCCAGCCACAAAGCGACATCAAAGGAGAGAATAGGCAAACGTATGTTATAAAGTTTTCATTTCTAACATGTCGCCATGCAAGACTTGAACCCGGGATGACCACTTCTTACGCAGCGCACCTGCCCACTGTGCCATTCACGTCTTCCTTGTCATGGAAGGAATTGTCCAATATCATCTTAGTAAATCAACACTATAAATGTTTTTTTAAAATGTGCTGATTATCAGAAATCCCGCGAAATGAAAGACAATGGTAACTATTGTAGTTTTTACTGGCATTATCACATCATAGACTATTAAAATAGAGTGACTGGTTCGCTTTGATCTCGTAAAATGATGGCGGGAATCAAGCGGAACGTGCCCGTTGTGACAGCTGTTTCCTACAGGTTCATGTTTTGTGCAACAATGATTCATTTAGCCTGGTGTTAAACCTGGGAGCTACCAGGTTAACGTTGGAGCATAAATTACCTTGGCAACTCAGCTGAGTTTCAGGTTAGCAAGGCTGATGGAACGGATCTCTGTCTAAAAATAGCTTAGTTTACCGACTTGAGCTCGGATTTGGGGTTACCGCCGTTGATGGAATGGTCCCCAGGTGAAGCAAAATGCTGTTGCTGTATGCATGCTTCCCCTCATACACGTCAGTAGCCGAACTTAAAGACTGCTCGTCGCCATGGTTACTCCTCAAGCAAAATCGTGCACTTGTATGAAATATAGAGAACGAAAAAACCCCCTGTTATTAACCGGTTTGTGGATTTCAGAATAACATTTTTGTTCCGGAACACTTGAAGACCATTTCGTTTTCGTTTCTGTTTCCGTTCCTCGTAAAATTCCATAAAATTTCGTTCGTCTACGGTTTTCGTTTTCGTTCCTTGAACCGGTTCGGAGCCCTGCATGTGGGTGCATGTAGGCCTATGGCAATACTGCAACTAATGTGAACTAAGAATAGCGTGTGGCTATTTGTGGTGATGAGAGGGGAGAAAGAGAGAAAGAAAAGAAAGAACAGATAGAACAAAATAACCCAAAATAAAATATATCACACTCTACAAGTGTGGATATTTAAACACAACTCCTCAAAGCTATGTAACAGTTCTAACTGCATATCTATGCCCAATTCAGTGCTTACTGCGTTATCCTTGGTAGGAAGAGAAAGAATCCTTTGATCTCTCGGGCGAGGTGGGTGCACGCAAGTTCCTTTGTTCCCCAAGATGCTTGGGTCCTGTGTGTGGCCGAGCCTTACCACGCGGTTCCGGCCGCGAGGTTGCAATATGTCCAAGACTTGGTACGTTTACATGAGGCATTTAAATCCGATTTAACTCACTTTAAATCTCATTAAAACTTAATTCCACTTTAAAAACATCATGTAAACACTTACCGAACAGGATTTAAGTTTATTCCGATTTAAACTTAAGTCCGATTAAAGTGGGTGGTTTATTCCTCTTTTAAATCCGATTAAACACGTTCCTCTGTCATGTAACCTTTTAATCAGAATTACAATAAATCCGGTCGTTCCACGCATGCTCGTTGACCACACGATGGCGCCAAGAGCCCGTGCTCTTTGTCAGTGAGAAAAAGATGGCGGCACTTCCTGTTGATTTTCACATGAAAGTTTTGCTTAATTTAAAGTCCCTAAGCGACTATAAATGTTGTGGCTTCCATATATTGATGTAAAAGTGCCCCACGAAGTAATTAAGCACAACAAAGTTACTCCACACCACCCTTTCACCAGTTCGTTTTTCTAAGCTAGGAGGGTGCTAACTAGCATTTGAAAGAACCAGACCCAAAGGGGATTTTACCAGCCTTGAGTCCACTGAGGGAATTCATTTTCGGGCTGAAGATAAGCTTGTGTCCCAGTAGTTCCCCGGAGGTTTGGCGACCACGCCCCCACGCCTTATTTGGCTCACTCAGCACGTGCGTCCTCAGTCCAATCGCAATGCTTTATTTTCCCCAGACGTTTAATCGCATTTAAGTGAAATTGCCATGTATACACGTCGCAAAATAACTCTTAATCCGATCTACTTAAATCCGATCTATTAGATCCGATTCAAAAACATCATGTACACGCAGCAAGTCTTGCTTCGTTGAACAGGGAAAGGAAAAGGGGTATTTCGTTGTGTAATCCGATGATCTCTGCAGTGCCGTCCTGCGAATGTCCAGTGAGAAAGGGGGGTGCATGCAGGTCCGTTCCACGCGTACCGCTGTACCGGCTGTCCACTCTCTTGGGGACAGACCATCAGGCCTCAACCGAATCTTTTCCGACTCCAGGGAGGTTCCTTTGATTTCGGTGCTAGTAAAAGATGAACAATTGTCCGTACAAAAGTTATCCTATAGCGCGTGAGTTCCTTGTGTCTCCTGACTCACTGCTCTCCTAGCAGTGTTCGCAAAAGTCACTCGAAATATCGCAACCGAATGCAATACAAACGAAAACAGGTTGAAGGAAGAAATATATCGACCGTAGTGTTAACCTGGCCAAGATAACTTACAGTTTCAATAATTTCTAAAATAGACGTCTCCAAGGAGTCTCACATCTCGATGAAGGAAGTCTGGCTTATGGTTCACACCTTGACCTGGGCTTTATAGGTACAGGGTAGGGTGACCACCCGTCCTGCGTAGCGCGTGCGTGTACAGCGTTTGAAGCCCAAATCATGCGTCCCGCGAATTGATAGTTTGTCCCGCATAATCAAGTGTGCTCGGGAAAAGGAAAAAAAAGTTTCTCAATCCCTGAGACCTAGGCAGTCCCACAGGGGTTCCAATACCCACCTGCATCCAAGCAAGTCAGAGGTAGGCATACAGATGGTGTAACTTCAATCTGCTCACAACATTACCTTGTCGTGGCAGCGTACCGTGATCATTACACCCTGTGGCCATTCGGAATGCGGGGGGCAGTATAGCACTGCTTTTGCAGAGCAGCGTCTGCCTGTGTTTGTGCGTCTGTTTGTGCTTCCGTGCTTGTCCGTCCCCCAGTTTTAGTAGTAGTAGAAATACAGTCAGCAAATTGCATGTTTTATTTAGCATTGGGCATTTGATAGGGCATTTGATAATAACACAAGTGTGAGCCCTAAACAAGACCACCATGTGAATTTAAACTCGACTTTTTTTCTGTCTTGCATTCACCGTCTCCCAATCCGTCCCTAACTTATTTCGGCACTATTCAAGTCAGGAACGGGTATCCTCAGGATACAGAGTTTGCATACCTGCAATTTGAACCGGTAAAGACAATTAAAACCGAGTCAATCAGACAGGAACACCATTGTAATTAAGTGTGTCCCGTAACGCCAGCATGAGAGAGATCGAATTTTAAATTTGGCGACGACATTCTGTCTTCAAAACTGGCATCGGCCGCTTCCAATTTAGGACCACCATTAGGCCTATTCAACCGTTTCCACAACCTCACTGATCACAGTTGCTTCATCTCTAACGCCAGGGCTAAGAATAACGAAAATAGCAAAACAGAGTAGGCTAATAAACCGTATTGGAGAGACTGAGGAGACATGAAATCAAGTGGCGGAGTTCGGACCATTTTGAGTGGACCGATGTCGCTTGCTTTGTGTAGCCCTATCAAGCAAGCCTGTCTCATTTGTGCGATGAGCACAAAAACAAAGTGCCCCGTTACGTCAGCATGAGAGATGTGATTTTACATTTGGCGACGACATTCTGTCTTTAAAACTGGCGCATGCCGCTTCCCCTATTGCAGGCTATTACCTGATCTACACTGTCGTTACCACAAAAAACAAGGTAGCACAACTTAATACTATTACTAGCCTATATATCTGGTAAGTAGTAGGTTGAAGACGGGGGTATTATTGGTGCACTGCTTTTTTTGCGAAGCAGAGTAATCGGCTTCAGTGTAGCTCATTGTACGTTGATCCCTCCCTCAGTTTTAGTAGGCTACAAGTGGAAAGAGTCAGCCAATTGCGCGTTGCATGTAACATTGGGCATAATAACACAAGCGTGATCCCTAAACAAGACCGCCAGTCGACGGTGTTTTGTTTTTATTATTCTGTCCTGCATTCACCGTCTCAATTCCGCTCCTAACTTGTAAGTGATGACTGTTAATTATTTCTGCCTATTCAAGTCAGGATAGCCTATCGGACTAATAGGTTGAAGACGTTTTTTTTTTTATTGGTGCTTGTGAACATTTCATCCTTTCAATGCGCTGTTGTGCGCGATCGACGGTATTCCGGTTAACTGGGGATGTGATGGACTGCACACATGACAAGACATCTGTTACACCAGGTGTGGCTAATCATCTGTGATTAGGACTGCAAATTCAGTTGCTTCAGTGGAGATTCGAACCAACAGGGAACTATGACTCCTTCGGAGCCTGGATAACCTGTCGCGCCACGACATGTCACAAAAGGCTGTGCAGTGAGTCCCGTGCACTGCACTGCACTGCTGTAACCCACCCCCTCCCCCACAGACAAACATTCCTGTTCTGAAAAGTTCAACACGTTCTGAACATTTTAGCCGCTTTGCATTAAGTTTTCGAGCAGACACTTGTCCACGGTGACGCAACATCGAAAGAGAAAAGCAGAGACTGTTCACAAATAACTGAATAAAGATTTCATTTTAAACAAAAACACAGCATTTGTATGAAAATGTGCTGGGTGACCACACTGCCTAGGCCTATCCAGATGCACGTATAGCAACAATGAGAAAGAGAGGGAGAGACGGAGAGAGAGAGCGATTAGCGGCGTATTCTGTGTGTGTGTGTGTGTGTGTGTGTGTCGGGGAACATTTGAAGTGAAAAAACAACCCTCCCCCACTTCAGCATCAGATGTTGGTGGTCTACAAGTCAATCCTTGTTTACCCGATCTTGTAGCCTAGTATTCATGAAGTTCATAAAGCCATATTATCGGTAGCCTATTATAGGCTAAGATATCAAAAATCCCTCCGCATATTTCTGCATTGCAGAGTTCATAGGCTAAAACAACTTTACTTAGGCCTGACTTATTTAGTTTACTTTATTAGCATTATTTAGGCCTATTATCGTATTTAGGCTTTAACGTAGGCCTATTTTACAAAATATCCAAAGAAGGAAAAGAAAAGACAGACAAGTTGAGGCTTACTGATCGTAGCCTATTACAGCCAATCGAACATGCGCTTTATGAGCACACTAGCCTGAGGGCAAACATCTTCTTGGCACGATTGAGATAACCAGGCCATGCCAGGAATTCAACTACCTGGGCACACACTAAAATACTGACAGACTACAATTGCTTGGATCTTCAGTGGGTTTCGTGGGTCCGGGGGGATGGGTGGTGATGGCACGCTTGATGTATTTTTTCCCCACCCCTGCATGCATGCACGCAGACACACAGGGTCGGGACATTCACCCAATACCATGAGCAAATGACTGAGTGCGGCTAAATATGCCTGTTGCATAGCGTAGCCTAATTATTCACGTCAAGTCACAAATTAGTAGTCTCTTTGCAGTTGACCTATGCCAAATTAACGTCCTTCCTGTGCACTAATTCAAACAGGTAGAGAAGTCGGCTTAGCCTATAGCCAAAGTATATAAAATGTAGCCTATTTTTTGTAATTTCCAATTATCTAGGCTATGTTTACGATAACGATTTGTTGCGCTATGACGGTGCTCAAGACAAGTTGGATCATAGTCATCTCAAGTGCTCCCATTAAAAAACAGCTGGGGTGTTACACCGGGAAGACCGCCGTCTTCTCTTTGTTGCCTAAATTGTAACAGTTTAAATGCCTCATCTCCAAGCAGCACAATCGAAACTATTGGCTATCTAGCTATCTAGTTTGGCTGGTATTCAACAAGACGAGTCAATTGGAATTAGGTCTTGCAAAGAGTGGAAAGAGCTTCGTTACAGGCTACGTCGCGTGTGTGTGTGGGCGAGAGAGGGAGAGAGAGAGCGAGAGAAAGAACTTTTCCCCCACTTGTCCCCCACCCATCGCACAACGTGAAAGTTGAAATGTGTGTAGCATATGCTTAAATAGGCCTACTGCCTAAACTGTAACAGTTTAAATACGTCCTCTCCAAACAGAGTGTGTGTGTGTGTGTGTGCGTGTGTGGGCGAGAGAGGGAGAGAGAGAGAGCGAGAGAGAGAGAGGCGCTTCCCCGCAGAAAGAGCAAGGCGATGTCTCCAAATATTAGACAAATGCAGCTTATTTTAGTTAAGTAGACATCAGGGACGTATTTTGCTTAATAGCAACGCCGACCTGATTGGTTCATATTGCTCTAGCCACAGAAGGCTAGGCTATATTTTAATGGGGTTACGCGCGCGAGGTCATCTAACTGTGGTCACGCCAGGTGCTATTACGAGAGGAAAACTATAGTACGTTGGCAAACATTAAAGTCAGTTTAAGCCATGCACATGATGAATCAGTTTTCTTGTTTAAAAAAACACACTTCCCGTTGCGCAGGGTGCATGCATTTCTGACTGACCCAGATGAAATCGCATGCACGGAACTCCATGATTATGACATGACATCGCATATATTTCCCAGCGCATATCACCGTAGCCTACAGTGAGAAGCTGGCGGGAGACATGCATCCACAGTTGAAGGAATGTGCAATGATTAAAAAAAAAGAAAATTCATTACATTATTATTTTTTTTATGACTCTTCCTACTTCCTGGAGGTGTTCTCACACATTTTATAGGCATGTTGTTATCCGCTGAATCGGTGCGTGCTGGTGAATATGAGCATATATTAATATGGAGGACGAGTAATATTTCATAAGCATATTTTAGTTCATATCTTATGTAATTCATTCTGCAAAAATGAGTATATATTTCTCTCAAAAAATGACATTAGTTTCAATGAGGGCACTCTTGTTCCTGGCAAGGACTCGCTTTTCGGCACGACAGTCACATTCAGGCTACCACAATACGATGAGCACGAAAATGACGCGCCTTTCAATGGGCAGCTAAATATGCCTGTTGCATAGCGTAATTAGCCTATTCACACATCACGTCAAGTCACAAATTAGTAGTCCCTTGCAGTTGACCTATGCCAAATTAACGTCCTCTCCTACATGAACACGCAGGTGTGTGTGAGTGAGAGAGAGAGAGAGAGAAAGAGAGACAGAGAATCCCTGGCTGCGCAGACATTGTTTAGTTTAAAAATGTTTTGGCAGAGGCATAGTTTTTGGGCATAATTTAATGGCATAGGCCTACACTACAGTCGGTGCATTGATTAGTCATAGCAAACAGCAAAAAATGCAGGTGGGGATGTGACATGTTCTTGTTCTGCTCTCGGAGGAGGCGGACGTGTTTCTTCAGAGCTCCTGAGCTCTCTTTTCCCCTCCCTTCCCCTCTCCCCTCTCCCCTCCTCCTCTCACTATCTCTTCCCCGGCTGCTGCACTCTGTCTTGTCTGACTTTAATTTTCTGCTGAGACTCCACGCTGTCCTGTTCTCCTGAAAAGAAATTAACAATGGATTTGGTCAACTGGTCTTTCAACGCAATTGACACCATCTTTTCGAAGATCAAAGTGGGTTCGGGGGAGCCCAACTGTCCTGATGGGACGACGGCGGCTGGCTATGTGATGGACTCGTGGGGGAAGTGGAACGTCATGTGTCTGGCTCCGTTAAACATTGAGGACGTAGAAGATGTCTACACTTTCGGCTACTTGGTGGCAAGTTCCTTGGGAATTGGATTATCCTTGGGACTGCTGTACCGCATTTGCTCAAAGATATGGGCAGCCATTAGGGGCCCCAGGCTGTCCGGCTCAATTGACCGGTTGGGCAGTGAGATTCGAGCACAGAATGTGGTCGTGAATCGCGCTTTGGAGGGTTTTGTGGCAGGTCAGCGCCAGATGGACAAATTGACTGAAGTGATTGTGGCTGAACATCGCCACCTTGAAGCGATTGATCGCCGCATTGATGGACTTGTCGCGCACGATCGCCAGATGGAATCGATCGGTTTGGGAGATAGGTTGCTCGAAATTCTGCTGTACGTGAAACGTGTGGCCAGTCACATGAGAATTACCGCAGAATCGTAAAAGGAATGTCTGCAATAACCCAAACATAAATCTTATTTTGCTTTGGCGCCCCAGCTGCAGCTGCAGCGACCTGACCAAGGTCAGGACTCTTATCTCTCCTTGGAGGACAAGCAATGTCTGGACTCTCTGCCTCCCTCAACTACCACAGGCACCTGGAGACGTTTTTCACTTGCTATGGGACAGTGCAAGGCCGTCCCTGGGACGGTTTGAGCTATGGCTCAGAGTGGGGTGATAAGCTATCCAGTGCCCACCCCTCCCCTCTCTTCAACGCCTCCTCCGCGCTTTCTGACCCCCCTCCCCCCCCCCCCCCCCCCCCCCCCCTCCCCCCGGTTTTGTACAATGTCTGCGTCTCCACTGCTTATAGCCATAATGAGGTTTTTTGTCTATACCTTGATGTTGTGTTTGCAATGTGGAGCTATGGAATCTTTTTCTCCTCATCCTTACCCAATGTTGTCTAACACTTGTCTAAAACCAAGATTTGTGAAGGTGGATGCGCGCAGTAGCGCAGTTCGTCCCAGGTGTACTAAACTTTGTATTAGTTTACGCTGCTACTAAGTATTGTACCCGAAACACAATTTCGTTGCCTTTTTGACAATTGACAATGACAATAAACTCTTGATTGATTGATTGATTGACATCTGACACGTGACATCTGTTCTGTTGGTTATGGCTACCAGAGTTCCGCATGTGTGCGCCTGTCCTTCCCTCACATAACCCGACAGTTGCTTACACTTAATTTGAGCACGAAAACAGCAATATCAATCGCTTGCTATTTTTTGCCAATGTGACAACATTAAATTCATTAGGGAAGTGTAGGTTAGGTTATCGCCCCAGCTGTTGGCGATGTTAGATAAATAGCCAACGCTTAAACGCTCAAACGCTCCAACGCGGCGCTGTAGGTTACTGCGGTGAGGTTTAGGCCCCCTATTGCACTCTCCGTAATTTTTACCAAACTAAAAAAGTATCCACATCCAGAAAACAAGTTTGAAGTTGCAATATTAGACGTTTCAAATCTTGCGATGCGAGAATCGGTATAGGGGCTTGTGGCTACACTCAATTTTGTCAGAGCTTGCACATTAATGGCAATTCATCCGATCATCATTAAAAAAAGAAGAAAATTCATTAGGCTATTTATTCTTTTTATGACTCTTCCTACTTCCTGGAGGTGTTCTCACACAATTTAATTAGGCATGTCGTTATCCGCTGAATCGGTGCGTGCTGGTGAATATGAGCATATATTAATATGCCGTCAACATCGTCTAAAATATTCCATATGGTAATAATTGTTGCCTACACATTTGCGCTTCTTCACCACTCTGTGCTATGGTTATCTGATATGAACAAGAGAGAGAGAGAGAGTGAGAGAGAGAAAGAGAGAGAGAGAGTGTGTATGTGTATGTGTGCGCGCGCCCGTGTGTGTGCGCGTGAGTGAATGTGTATTGTGTGTATGCAAGAGAAAGTGTGTGTGTGTGTGAGAGAGAGAGAGAGAGAGAGAGAGAGAGAGAGAGAGAGAGAGAGAGAGAGAGAGAGAGAGAGAGAGAGATAAAGAGAGAGAGAGAGATATCATATATATACAGTTTTTTTTTGGGTTCTTGGGTCCTTGATCTCTCATTACAAACCTGAACATGCGCTACCACGTGGTAAAGCGTATAGCGAGCGCTCCCAAGTACAGCAAGCGCTCCCAAGTATAGCGAGCGCTCCCAAGTGCCACCTGGCGGTTGTTTGGGTAAACTGCAGCTAGGCCCGGTACGTACCGAGGTGGATGACGTGGCATTACCTCGGTAAAGGGTGTGCATTGTAGGGGGACCGACTGTATCCATGCATTCATTACTTCCCTCCTGGACTACTGCAATGGGATACTGTATGGCCTACCCAACAAAGCCTTGGACCGACTACAGTATGTTCAGAATTCAGCAGCCAGAATTATATCTCGCACAAAGCGGTGGCAACACATCACTTCAACACTCAGACAGCTTCACTGGCTCCCAGTGAAGTCCCGCATTCAGTAGAAAATTCTCCTGTTGACATACCACTGATTCTTGAGAAAGTGGCTGAAACAGGTTGTAATCTTGAAAGAAAAAAACGAAGTGAATAACAAAATAATATGGTATATCCTCGTAGACAAAGGTCTTGGCTTTTCAGAAATGCACAAGGCCAATCTCCCCATTTTGAATTTTTTTCAGAAATCAGGTTTTTCTGCAATCATACCTTGTTTTTTGTCAACACCGTCAGACACAATTAAAAGCAATAAAAAGTGTATTGATTTGGTTGCATATACATCTGGAGTTTTTAAGTGATTGTGTGTGTTTTTTGGTTCACACATACACCTTTAAATGTTGAAAATTCACTATCATTCTATTTTAATACTGCTTCATGTGTTCTAATTTAAAAATATGTGCTGTCAGACAATGCTTACTTAATGCCTAAAGAGATCAAACATTTTTTTTTGTAATTTCACAAATATTTGTGTAGGCTTAAATTTGCTATTACTTTGATAATTCAACAACTCTAAAGGAAAATCTTGTAAGGACATTCATTTAAAATGTCCAAAACTCCTTCTTACGGTGGTGACTTAGGAACTGACGGTGGTGACAGTAATCTGAAGGTGGTGAAAGTGACCTAATTATTACCTACATTTAGCAAAATAAATAGCCCTCTCAAGTCAATGACATCTAGCATAAACACTTTATTTTTGTGTGTGCACAGTATGTTTGTGCATGTGTTTTTTCTTCATTTGTTAGATACTCTAGGAAGTAGGCCTAGATTATTGAAAATGTGGCATAAACAGGTTTTAAGTTGTTCAAATCCAAAATATAGAGGTGTATTATCATAGATGAAGGTCTTGGTTGTGCAGTGAATGTATTGGCCAAGCTCCCCATGTTTTACATTTTTCATAAAATGGGCTCTTTCTTGGTTTTGTCACCAGCGTCAGACAGAATTAGAAGTAAGAATATATATTTACTGTATTACTTTTACAATTTAACATAATTGTAGATACTTCTTGGAAGCATATTCTTAAAACTTGTCAAAAACATGTAAAACGCATGCTTTTTTGTGAACTACATCAGATGTCACCGCCGTCAGGTTTTGTGACAAAAAACCCTTCAAATGCACCTCAGTGCAGGCTGGAGTATAAGTTTGGGTCACAATTATTACTAACATGTCTGGTAATGTTTCATTAACCAGCACAATTAAGTAAAATATGGAACAAGATGATGAGCGGACCAAAATCTGACGGTGGTGACATCTGACGGTGTGAGACAAAAAAACACTCTTTTACACATTATGCATTTTTTGCTCACATTAGCCACTTCGTTTTCGGTCTGTTTCTTAGGGTCTTCATGCCGCTTCTGAAAAAGTATATATAATTAACATTAATGTAACATAATACTATTAAAACCCCCGACGATGTTGACAGTTTATGGTTGGGACAGTACCAGTGTCCAAACAAATTAACAAATTGAGGAGAAATTAGTAAACTTACAGGTGCTTCAGTGATGGTGAAGTATTCAGTAGAGCTAAAGGTTTGAAAAGGGGTCCTAAGTAATGACAATGACCTTGTGCATACCTGATTTTATTGTCTTTTTAAAAAAATCTGACGGTGGTGACTAATATGCTGGACACACTTTGAGCAATCAGAAAATAGTAGTGAATATTGCTTTACACGCACTATGTGCATATCTGCAGAACCACTTCAATATGAACTTTCACATCATGGTGATATTATTCAATAATATCAGTGATTTTTACATTTTAAGTCAATTGAAATGATGATGTCTGTCCTTGGGATAGCTGTTTTTACAGGGTGTGGGCAGGTTTATAGCCATGAAAAGTAATAAAATTACACTTAAATATTTCAAACGACTTCATTTTGTTCATGAAAATGTAGTTTATTTTCAACAGAATTGGCAGATTATTGCTGAGACATGTTTCAGCCGCTTTCTCAAGAATCAGTGCTACAAATCACTTCACTCTCTTGCTCCTCAGTACCTCTCTGACCTCCTCCAACCCCACTCCCAGTCCAGGTCCCTGCGGTCTTCTGAAAAGGACAATCTCATCATCCCCCGAGCCAGACCTCCTACGTACTGTTGGTGACTGAGCTTTTTGTGTTGCTGCCCCCACGCTCTGGAACAGTCTACCTCCCAACATATGCCAGGCCCCCACACTGGCTACCTTCAAGAAGCACCTTAAATCCCATCTATTCACAGAGGCATATGGACTTTAACTTCACTGCCCCTTACCCCTGTCCCTTCTACCCACCTGCCCCTTCACTGCCCCCCCATGAAAAGCGACCTTTTATTATTATTATTATTATTATTATTATTATTATTATTAATAATAATAATAATAATAATAATAATAATAATAATAATAATAATAATAATAATAATAATAATAATAATAAATTACAAACAAATATTTCCCTCAAAACAGTAATTTGCTTGGGTTTTACAGCTGACATGTTTACTTTGCACAATTGTTCATCATGTCAATGGTTTGAATGTTTTGAAAATGGCAGCATTTTGTTTTTATTCACAAAATGACAATTGTCCCAACTTTTTGGGATCTGGTTTGTATGTTTAATTGGAACTGGAACTGGAGTTGGAATATGAGAATTTTTCCCTTTCTGGGACATCAAAGTTGATCTTAACTTGTCTGATCTTCTTATCTCATCTTATTAAATACAATGAAATGTCTTTATATAACAAGGCCAACTAGTAGACCCCCGAGTGTCGGACGGTGCTGGAACACCTGTTATATTTACTTATCTTATAAAATACATTTGAGTTGACTTGACTCATTTTATAAAGTACATTTTACTTGACTTGAGTTGTATTATAAAATGCATTTGAATTGACTTCACTTATAAAATACATTTGACTTGACTTGTCTTTGTTTCAGGCAGCCAGCTCAAAAGCAGCACAGAGCAATAATGGTCTACAGGGGACCAACAACCCCTCCAACAAGATTCCCCAGAAGCGTTGCAGTGCCTGTGCACGGGTAACAGCACCTTGAGATCCTCACTATGCACTACTTTAAAGGAACAGTCCACCCTTTTTTGATTTGCACATTTTTGCAGTATTTCCAAGCATTATTCATGAATGAACATACCGTTTTCTTCTCAGTGTTTTCGGTACTTAGACTTATTGGTATCAGAATTATAAGCATAGCCTAGTATAATCATGGGAAGTAAATAGGAGTGTTAGCATCAAGCCACAAGTGAACACAGGATGGGATTAAGTAGCTGTTTTGCACTCTGGTGAATTTTACATTAATTTTAGAGTAGTTTATAAGAACATTTGATGATTTGTTTGCTTCCACAGACTTGCATTTTTATTGTATAGCTCATAGGTGGCCAACCCACGGCTCTCGAACCCCATGCGTCTCTTTGCCTAGTGTCTTGCGGCTCTTGCTTTCATGTCCAAGTTTGTGCTAATGTCCAATAGGCAATATGCATTGGAATTGCGCACACAAAGTTGATTAGAACTATGGCAAATAAGTGCCCTGTGGTCTTGGTACTGTAGTAGGCCTTGCCTAAATGTGTCCTGAATGATCACGGTGGTGTGTGACATTTGTTACTGCATTGGCCCAAATACAAGACGTGATTTAAGCCTATGTTCTAAAAATAGCGCTTTAAAAAGTGACCGCGTCTTTCGCTGACTAGACAAAATAGCGGCTAAAATGTTTTAACCGGAAATATTTGGCCATCACTACTCAAGGTAATACAACTCTCAATAAGGTCAAGAAAATTTACTGTCCATATTTGTAGATTCTATCACTCGGATATCGCAGTATTGTGCAAATGATTATCTGCTCAAGAGAGAGGCGTCTTTCTGGAGCAGAGATGCGCCGAGAATCTCTCTGCTGCATAGCCATCTCTGCACTCTGTTAGAAGCAGTGCCATTGACCCGAATGTGAAATTATGTTTAATTTTGGTTTAAAATAGTCTCATTTTCACGGGCTATAGACAAAATATCGCCAAAAATAATGTTCTATCCTGGTTTTCGCTGTGAATGTCGGCCGTGGTCTATCAGCCATTGTCAAAGCGGCGCGGGCAGACAGTGTGAAGGTGGGAAACAATTTCAATCGACTTGTCGCTTGTCCGCGCTCAGTTAAGTCTCAAAAAGAAAACGTTTTTTCCCCTGGCCCCCTGTTAGCACCTGCTGAAACATTAATGTGGAAAATGAACGGTGATTTGACAAACCACCTTGTTAAAGGGACAGTTTGGTCAATTTCAACATGCAGTTGTATTGCTCACGCTACCCTTGACTTGTCAGTACCTGGTGATGCCACATTTTTCGGCTCAGCCCTTTCCGAGATATGAGCAATTCTAATGGGGGCAGCGTTTGTTTACATTTTTAAAAAATGAAACATAGGCCAACTCCAAATATCTTCCCAAAAGGTACTGCTGTTTGCTAGTTGTCCGCTGATGTTTTATAACCTTTTGGATGTTTTTGGGAATAAATAAAAATGTTTTTTTGAAATGTAAACAAAGAGCTGCCCCCATTACAATGACCAGGATCTCGGAAAACGGCTGAAGAAGAAGAAAAAAAAATCTCAGGTACTGACAAGTCCAGGGTAGTGTGAGCATTACAACTGCATGTTGAAATTGACCAAACTGTCCCTTTAAGTTTTAGATGGTGTCGTCGTCAGACATCCAATGATCATCTTTGCGCAAGAAGCGGTGCCTGTGTGCACCTAGCCCCGAATAAGCTAAGACAGGCAGGGAACCGTTGCGCCGCGTTACTATTTTCGTGCTCGTGGAAATGATGCTGTTTTATTAAAATGTGAAAGAATTTATGAACAGAATTTTGACCTGTGTACCCTTGTCTTCTTATGTAAAACAAATTTTTTATCTTTTCCCCAAAAAAATTGAAGCAGTAAAAAAAAGAGGGGGGGGGTCATCTTATATTCAGGATTGTCTTGTAGTCAGACCATTAAGTTGGAGTGTAACATCAATTCGAGGCAATACAAACACGTATAGTAGTAGAGTGCCCTGTGTAATTCAGCTGGATTTGGATGTTAAAAACGATTTTCTTGCTCAAATTGATAGAAAAGGGGTAGAAAAAGACATTCCACTTTGTCTTCAAATTTTCACCTTCCATTTTCATATTTTTTATAACAATATAATTTAGCCCTTCTGTTGTGTTCGGGTCAATTTTGACCCGTTTTAGTGTAAAAAAAAAAAAAAAAAACACACTTTCCTTCATTTTCTTGGAATGAGGCTTCATCTAATCCTCAGTCACAATCATTTCAACACAAAAAAATATGTTTAGTAAATGTTAAAGGTCCAAAAAAAAAGTTACATCTGTGGTGTTCGGGTCAAAATTGACCCGGTGTCCTGTCTATATGAGCGACCCGCCTAGATGTGATTCTCTTCGCTACTGAGCATGCGCACGCATGCGCACACCCTCGCGGTGGTTTTCGCGGGTGATTGCCCATCGAATTGTGAGACCGCAAGTTACCATATAGGATCCCCTGAGACTGTCAACTTTAGTGACTCAAACTGTAGCCTATGTCCTCCTGAGGTTACCACCAGTCATCCATAGTCTAGTTAGCCTGTAGCCTGTCCACCGACTGTCATGGACTGAAAGTTACGATATATCCCCTGGGGGGAAAACGGGAAATTGCGTGGATCATCCAGCAGATGATTGGAAAATCTGCGAAATAGCGTGGCCTCGAACATTTGCAACTTTGTTGCCTAACCGTAATCACTCACACACTCAGCCTCAGCATTGTAACATCGACCAGAAAATACTATTTATGCAGAGGAGGCGTTCTCATTGCAAAATGGAAAAAATCGCCACCTCTGATTGAGCTGTCAAAATGCTCCCTCCACCCTTTTCACTCAAGAATTTGAATCGACTGCATTGTAAAATGCCTGAACATGGTAATAAGAAATGCACTGGTGGGGATGTTATGAAAATATGATTCCGGTCATTAAAAGACAGACATCTGCCAAAACAAAGCCACAATAGGCTACGCTGCTCTGCTATCTGGGAATATCTAAACCGCACTTTTTTTATCCCCATAGCACATGATTTCATGTGGCAATTTGCCTTGCGAGCCCACGTCGCATTGAAACCAAACCAACAGCAAATTACTGCATTAAACATCCCGTAGCCAGGCCCTGGGCCCGGTTGCACAAAACACCTTAAGTTTTCTCCCTTAAGTGTGACCCTTAAGGGCTTATTTTCCCTTAGCTAAGGGATCTCATTAAGGGGGTTGCACAGAATGCCTTGTTCTTTTCTTTGGTTAGGGAAAGTCCCAAGGGATTTACTTCCGTAAAGAGGAGTTTACAACGGTAGAATTCTATTGTTTCCAAGGAAACTTTTTAAGTCATTCTTGAATATTCTTCTCAAAACATCGTTAACCATTCTGTAGCTATTTATCTATAGGCCTAAACATGGACAATGGTAAGGCTAGAAAGCCAAACTGGTAAGAGGAGGAGAACGTGGTATTATTAGAGGAATTTAACAAAAGAAAAAACGTAATAAAAAGCAAATTCAACCCTCAAATAACGGCCGCGAAGAAGCAGCAACAATGGGAAGAGATCACCGCGACCTAAACTCGAGAAATATGGTGAAGAGGACAGTGGGGGAGGTCTTTTTTTTTTTAAACCTTGCGGTCCAAGCGAGGAAGGAACAACGCCATATGTCCATGGCTTAATTGTCGAACCAGATGTCTGGTTATGGAATAGGCCCTAGGCTACTGTGCTCCAACAGTTGTGTGCGTGCATAGGCTATGTGTTTGAGTGGTTCAAAGTGTGATTGTGTGCTCTGATCGTCGCATTGTTGCGGTTGAAATGACATCTTCTTGCATGCATAGCCTACATGAGCCGGGTGCTTGGGATATCGCAGGCAGCACCTGAGCATAGCGTTGTTCGCAACATGTGCCCCGCCCGCCTCTCTTCACCGGAGCCACTCCGCGCTCCGCGACCTCCCTCTTTACAAATTAAGCACCGCTCCAAACGTTCTCCTCTCTTCTCTTAGCAGACGTGGGCTCTACTCCCCATGCATTATTTTGTATTTGTGATATCATTCCATTTAGCCTTTGTTTAGTTTCTTCCGCGTTGTTTTGGAAGTGCCAAGCGGTAATGCGAATTATAAGAATTATAATAATAGGCTATGGCGCAAGCACTGGAGAAGTGCCGTGTGTCTCACCTGCATTTTCGAGCTCCTAAAACAACTCCCAAACAACTCCAGTGTCATAAAACACAGCGAGGATCATTGATCATTGTCATCTTCATGCATGTTAGCAAAATAAATGTGGGGTTTGAGGGCAATAAAAACATTTGGTGATGGTGGGACAATGGACGAGACTGTGAGGGAGGAAATTAGGCTAATGAATGGGCTACCCTAACCCCGCGGCCATAACTTTATCCGAGAATCTTCACAATGAAGAAACACTGAATATACGCACATATTCGAGTAAAAATTAGACGTTTTGTTATGAGGACTTGATGTTATAGGTCTAATGAAGTGCAACCCAAAAAATGTTCTGGCCCATCCAAAGCTGATTTTCTGGCGCCGTGCCTGGCGCAATCATCAGCTGCAAGACGGCAGGGAGAGCACAACTCCTGTAGCATGGTCCAATTCGAGACGGTCGGATAATTCATATATGGATTGTCTATCAAATCTATAATTAATAATTAACGGTTCGTCGGTAAGCGTGCCTATCCATTGGGTTCTCCCGGTCGCGGAAAACTCTTATTTGAATCCGTTGATCACGTTGCTGAATGTGCATAAACTCAGCCATGTCTGACTTAAGGCGACGATATCGGTCCCTCAGATATTTTCCCTTAACTTGGTTGTTAAGGTCTTTTGTGCAACGATTTTAAAGAACTTTAAGGGATTTCTTAACTTTAAGGGAAACTCTTAAATATTTAAGGGGAAACCCTTAAGGAAAACTTAAGGGGAAATTTTAAGGGTGTTTGTGCAACTGACTTTCACTTAGGGGACCCTTAACTCAGACTTTAAGGGAAATACTTAACTTAAGGTGTTTTGTGCAACCGGGCCCTGATCCCAAACACTTTCTCCAGTATTTGCGCAAACTCAACTCAGTCTCTTTCATATGGCACGTTTCTTAACTTGCTCAAACAAGAGGCTGTTTTAGTGGTCAGCAGCCGCACGTACGTTCTTATTAAACTCCGCACAAACGATTGCACACCCCTATCCGTGAAATAAACAAAGTATGGGTTGTTAAAACAGTCCTACGTGGACCGATTAAAACGCCTTCCGCGGAAAATCAAGGTCGCTCATTTAGATGAGGCATCGCAAATCGATAGAACACCACTATCGGATAGGGCGACCGGTCGCTCATTTCGACGAGGCAACACATCTCGACAGAACACCGGCATAGATTTTTGGTTAATGAAGCTGTTGGCCCTTTGTCTTCAGTTTGGTGATTCATGGTGATGAAAATATATTTCTTGCCTGGAAAAAAAAGCCAGCTTTTTTATATGTAATATGGTGAAGGTGGTGGGTTCACCCAAGAACCCGTGCAGGGTTTAAACCAATAAATGATCCAAGGACAAGTGATTTGAAGTCAGGTATAAAAATATTTGTTTTATTTTTTTAAATAAATATTCAGAAAAAAAAGAAAGTAAATGAAAGAAAAACAAAATAATAAAGCTGAGGCTGTATGGGTAGCAGGCTAGTACATACGCAGTGGGCCCCACTACTACACTACCCTAGGTGACTCCCCAAACCCGATATGGTATATAGTGAAGACACTGCACTCCAATGAGAGCCACGCGGCTCAGTAATCCACAGCAAACTGTGATACACACATAAAGGTGCTGACACACGAATGGGCCCTCGCTAGAGGTATGCTTGAAAGATATTCAATAAGAGGGACTGCTACCCAGAGCCTCAGTTAACAAAAAAACAATAACATAAATATGTAGGCCACTTGGCCACCAAAACTGTTTAAACACAAATGGCTTGGAGGTAATTGTACAAACAGGGAGAGGAGAAAGCGGCACAAACACTCAAGTAGCTGCACTGGTGCCGCTGTAACAACCCAAAAACACACACATCAGTATACACATACATACACAATGAGTTAAGGGCATTCACATTTTTGTTATTCATTTGTACACACATCATTCACATTCATGGCATCCTATGATGGGTAAAACGGGTTAAGTGTGTGACGTTGGGCAAGCTAGTGGAGGTTACAAAGTTAAACACTAGATACCTGTGACTGCGGGCTCCTAGGTGCACTTCTTTTGGTGGCGTGGGGGATGCAAGTCAAGCACACAAACACTTCCCATGTTGCATTTAAACACAGACATTCCGGTTTTATCACTTGGCATTTGTGACACTAATTGCAAGCAATTACCATGGTTTTACACCAAAGGCGATAGAAAAACATAATGAACACAAGACAGTGCTTCTACCTGATGCCGACTTGTTTGTTCCACTGTGGGGTAGTGCTCAATCATTCAGCAGCAAGCGGTTAGCGTCCTCTAGAAGTAGCGTTAAGCTACAACTGGCCAAGTCTCCTTGCTCTGTGTACATCGAGTGCAGCCTTAAGCTACACTGAAGCAGTCTACCTGCACTACTGTGCCACACTACTGTAGCCATAGGCTACTACTAAAACACGGCACCATGCAACACGCATGGGCCTGTAGCCTTAAGCTACAACCAGGGTAACTTCTCCCTGCTCTGTGCACAAAGACTTTTACAAAACTTCTGTCCTTCCTTTATCCTCCCCATGTTTCAGGCTTCCGGTTTCAGAAGACTAGGGTCGGCTTCGAATCAGTGCTCCCTCCGCTGGGAGGGAGTGTATGTGTGTGCGCTAATGAGTGCATGTGTGTGCATTAACGCATGTATATGTGTGCATAAAATAAATAAAAACAACAGGCGCTACACCTGGTCACATATATTACAAATCCAATATGGCCGCCGGACAGTCCCATACACTACAATATCTCCTGTTGTGAAAGAGGTACAGATGTATTTCTGGTGTCTACTCATATGTTTTCATGGTCAGGGTAGGACTGGGTACCGAAATTCAATTCTTTGATGGAACTGAATTAAAAGCTTAGGTTCTACTTGGCATCGAAACGTGCCTTGTCTGTCGGTTCCACGTCGGAGCCATCAAATGTGTGTTTAAGCACGCGGCCATTTCAGCCAATCACAAGTGTCACAAACTGACCACGCTCCTCCTCTTCCCGTTTCGCACCTCATTTAAACGATTGATAAGACAGCTGATTTTCAACCAGCTGATTGTACTATTGAGAAACAACAACATGCCGTCGAAAGTGTGGCTATAGCCTATTTCATGAAAGTAGATAAGGAAGGAGCACGCTGCAATATCTGCGATAAACTAATAGGCTATCATGCAAGAATGGCAATACATCCAACCTGTTCAAACACCTGCTCTTGCATTCGATTAACTTGCATGCAGAGAGTTGCAGCATCTTTACAACGGCAACACCGTCAACCTCAACTATGCCTGCTGCAATACCGTCAACCTCAACCATGATCTCGACTCTTCAGGAAGATGTCTCTGACTCCTTGGAAACATGTTTTTCCATGAAAAGAGCTAACTTAGAAAGAACTGGTATTGTGTTGGGGACGTACAAATGTAGCCAATTAAGACCGTCTGTTTAATTCGAGGGAACAAAGAACACAGCGACAAAAAAAGATTTCCTCTCTATCCGGCTGGAGAATAACACCATTGTTTACTTGAAGTAGCGGCCGCTTAAGGTTAAATAACTGTGGATTGAAAGAACGTAAAAACGTTCCGTAAAAAATTGTTAAAAGCTAAGAATCTCAGCTTTCGAACAAGCCCGAACACATGTCTGTAGGTCTAGGTTAAGGAGATCGCTGGCTGTTAGGAAAAAAATGACGAGATAAAAAAAATGGTTGGAAAGCGCTATTTTTTCACTTGCAACAGCGGCCGCGTGCAGTTCAATAACTTTTGAATGAAAGAACATAAAAACGTTCTGTAAAACACTGTAAAAAGCTAAGATTCGCAGCTTTCGAACAAGCCCTAACACATGTCTGTAGGAGAAGGAGATCGCTGGTTATATATATTTAGACCTATATATCATTTAGATTAGGACTCTTTAGCTTAGATTCACCATGGCGTGAAAGCTCAGTGTTGTCGCGGCTACTTGCAGCAGCAGATCATACGGCCCAGTTCTAGTCCCTGTATGGAAATGCGTGCGAGACAGCACCATCGAGCCCCCGTCAAGTTTCATGAATGAAGCCTAGTTGTGTTAGAACAGTTCTGCAGAACCTAGTAGAAAAGCCCCAGCTGTCGACAGACTGGGTAGCGTAGGCTACATTAAAAAATCATGTCAGGCACGCTTGACATAGGATTGGTACCAGAAGTGAAGTTGCACCGTACAGCAGAACAATTTTAATCAGACATGAGTACATTTATCAGTATCAAAACCGTTTATTATACTTGCCAAGCCATGCCGAGAGGACAACTTGCAGCATGCAATTAATCATGAATGCTGTATAGCATTAAATGCCTTTAACCCGCCATTGCTTAAGTCACGATGAGCGCCGCCTTGTGGCAGGCAGGGAAACTCATGATTTACAGACCCGTTACGCCATCTACTGGCCACTTTGGGTAACTGCAGGTTTAATTCAGGGTTTCTAGGAACCGAAAATGGAACCGTTCTGGTACCGGAGCCGAAACGAAGGAACCGGAAATGGAACCGGAACCGAAAATTGTCAATCAATACCCAGGCCTAGGTCAGGGAATCCATTTCTGCATTATATAATGAGATGTTCTGCACATTTGTGTGCAAAATAAATGTTTGCGCATTATTTTGTCCAAAAAGCGTATCAAAAATTCATAATGGCACCCAAACATGTAGATCTGGTCTTATACTTTCCATAAAGTTTATGTGGCAATGAGATAATGGTCCATGCTCATAGCATAGTGGATTCAGATGAATAGTGTGACTTTTTTCATGTTCATTGAGGTGTTCATTTCCTATATCTTTGCATTAGATTGGCGGAATAGCTGTAATTCTGACAGAATTGTTATTTTGTATATTTACCACACTAAAATCATGTAAATATTGAAAAACACCAAGTCAACATATAAAACAATAAAACAATGATTTTATGAACTGAGAAACTAATTTAGTTGACATTGGGGCTTTATCCTGCTATACATGTCTTTGGGTTGGTTTGGGCCCGAACACCACAAATGTCACTATTGATGATATTTTTTAATATTAGAGAAAAACTAATAAAATAAATTTTGGGGTTGTTGTACTCTCATATCAGCTGTAATATATGGACAACATTATCACTAATTGTATCACTTTAGGAAGCATTAATAGTGAATTTATGCAGATTTTGATAGTTTTGGTCATCAAAAACGATTTGCATAATGTAAGATAAAATACCTGTTAAGTCAAAAAGATGAATAAATAGAGTAGTATTTCCATGGATATGAATACATACCAAGTTAGCTATGAGATGAAAAACAATATTTGATGAGAAATAGTGTTTTTAGGTATTTTATGGCTGAGTTTTGTTATCACGGGTCAAAAATGACCCGAACACCACAGGTGTATGCAGCTTATGAACACAACACAAGGGTTAGGCGGAGCTTATTTTACAGTATAGGGCCACTACAAGGACCTAAATCCTGCTGGATTTGCATGTAATATGTATATTTAGTTTTGGGTTTTTTTTGCGCACATTGATGGAAAATACATAAAAATAGAAGTTAAACTTGTCTGTATACTTTATTTTCACATTTTTATGACATTATCATTAAGGCGATTTATGGGCCCATTGATTACAGGCTCATTATAAGTGCCTTAGCCATGCTGGATTTGGATGAACATTTGACTGAAGTTGAGTAAGCAGAGAAAGAAAATAGACATTCAGCTTTGTCTTCAAATGTAGTACACCCACCATTTTGAAAAAATGTATACAGTTATCATTGAGGCAGAGCTTAATTTACAGTAGGGCTATAGCGTAACTCGGCTCTCAATCATGTTGGATTTGCATGCAAGATGGCAAGATGTATTTTTCAGTTTAAGATTGTTTTTTTGGGCTATTTACGAAACCATTGACAAAAAAGAAAACAAAACATAAATAAAACAATGAATTTTATAAACTGTAGGAACCAGTAATTCACTTGTCAACATAATTCATATTAAAATCAGGACATGTTATGAGCAACATTAAGGATTTATATTGCATTTTCTTGGACAATTTTTTAGATGCGTCCCAGCATCTCTATAAGTGGGTCTGTCCCTCCGTCCGCCCGTCCGTTTGTCTGAAACGCATTCCTTCAATTGTTCCTTCGTGTGTCCACAAGGCGGCAGAGTTGGCATTTTGGCCTGGGGCGAATGCGCGCAAGCCAAAATGTTTATGATATTTTACCAAACCGGCAAGGCTACGCTGACTGCGTTTTGAGACAGACAACTGAGGGGGACATTCAAATTTCGGCATTGTTTTGCATTTGGACAGTGGGAGGCAACTTCGTTCCGTTTCCACAGCACGCCAACACCACTTTGAGTGTCACTTATAATCACGGTCTTTACCACTATGAAACACTTCGGCCCATGAGGATGTCAAACGTGAAGAAGGGACTTTATCATGTTGTGTATGATAGTGTTGCGTTGTGCTCAGCTTTTTTGGTTCGTCAGAAGCTCGCGGAAATGAACGATTTAGAAGTCAGCAGGCAATTTTTGACACAGATGTTCGTACTCGGATAGAGGGGCGTTTGCATTGCATAACGCTCTAAGACATTCAAACCGTAATTAGTTGACAGACCTCGACCCGCAGCGCATACGATCCTCTAAACCTGTAACCTTAGCTATTTTTCTTTCACCACATTCACATTTTCCTCCGCTTTTCCCCAGTCCCTTTTAATATCCCCTGCCTGCGAGTTTGCAAACATTCTGCCACTACGTTTCAGTGAGAAGTCAGTGTGTGCTGCGCACTGAACCATGGTGCTCGAACTACAAGTAGCCTACAGTAGACAGCTGCGCGATTTGACATACGGTAGGCCTATGTTATGATGTTGTCGGACATATTACAAGGTGTTTATCATAAGTTTTCTGCTGGCGGGCGCGTGGTTGCGCTTAGAGCACGGGAGCGAACGCCTCTTTTGATTCATATTTGCTGTCGTTTGAATTTGGTAAACTCTGGCGCTGAAGCTGCCTGCTTTGTGCCTTTGATGGTGAAAAGCTGGCATTGAATATTAACATAATTCACCCAAAGGGTGAACCCATAAGCGCATGATTCACTCAAACGGTTTTATTTCTTTATTATTTGTCAATGTTTCGATTCTTTCCCACATCCACATGATGCTGAAGTGATGTGATAGTAAAGGTTGCTACTAATAATGTCTGGTAATTTGTAATGTAGCCTACTTGATCTATGAGAAATTTGAAATCATATGGTTCTTTTCCAAATCCAAGCATGATAGGCTTATTATAGCCTAAACTGCAAAAAAGAGCCTTGTCTCTCCATTTCGCTGCCTGCCACATTAATTTTGAGTTTCCATGGGTAATATGAGCAATAAACAAAAAGCACATCCTTGGGGGCTTGACAGGTTAGGAGGAGGTCAGGGGGTCGTTTGGTTTGGGGGTTGGGGGGGGNGGGGGGGGTGTTGGAACTGGCATAGAGGGACGCATCTGTTGTCCGCCTGTTGGCCTTGTTACTCATCTCCCTCACTTTCCTCAATATCAGTCATCATCTTAAATGCATTATAATTGATATTTGTGCCATTGTGAAGTGCCCATGTGGTAAAAGAATTTGTGAGGAGTGCATGCTGTCCACGATTAGAAAATATATTGAGCCATAGACATACTGTATAGCAGTTTCAGCTGTATGTTACTCTACTGAAACCTCACACATAAAACCCAGATGTAATTTAAAATGTTACAAGTACAAAAAAAATAAGAATGAAAGCTTTGTAGGGTTTCATCCAAGAATACTGCCAGTTTGGTTTGTAAATAGTTAGCCTACATTACATTACATTTGGCAGACGCTTTATAACCAAAGCGACTTACAAACGAGGACATAATCATAACCAACATAACTAGCAGATACAAAGTGCACAAGAAATATACAGAACAACAAGTGCAGATGCAAAGAAGTGTTAGTTAGGGTTTTTTTTGTAAAGTAGAGTACACACACATACCTACACATTATGCCAAGAGTTTGACCTGGGGCTAGGGCAGCTCAGACCTTAGTTTAGTAGATAATCACGAAAGAGGAGAGTCTTTACTTGAATCTTGAGGACGGCAAGAGATGTGCTTAGTCTTGCTGCCTCTGGAAGACCGTTCCACCACTTGAGTACAACAAAAGAGAACGGTCTCATAGTATTCTCATATGTATAGTAGTCTCATATGACTTCTGAGTTATTATTGTTCAGGAGATGCTTTCTACATAAAATAAAGCCGACTAGGTCATTATTACTAATAATTAATCTCTTTTCAGTGCTTAACACAATGTATGTGCACGCACAGATCACTGCACATGACACACACAGTGACTACAGTAGGGCTGGCCCTATGACCCCTCAACAGGCACGTGCAGAGCATAGTTGCCCACGGTGCCCGAGCAACGGCCCTTTTGCCCACATTGGCTGATATTGCCCTTCCAAGGGAGGGGAAAATAATTTGGCAATTATAATTTCATATTTCAATATCATTTGATTTCTTTATAATTCATAATTTTGATTGAGGTTTTGTACAATAAAAACTTAAATCAGTCATACAAATTCATCAGACCCGTCGAGAATGGGCACGAGCGATGTGAGGTAGTTCTAGGCCTACGCAACAACTCCGGTGGGGAGGGGCACGCGACAGGCGCTTGAGCGCCTATAAGAGACACGAAAGATTTTGAAGATGCCTGGGTGTCGGCTAGAGCCCTACACACAGTCTACATATTAGGGTACAAAATATGCTCACAATCAACCTCTCTATTATCAACAATGTTGAGTTTAGAACTTTTAGTTATCATACATCTGACAGCCAGCCAGCGCCACGTTTAGGTAGCAAAAAAAAAAAAAAAACCCGACAGCCAGCTGTAGATATGCCTCGGAAAAATAGGCTAAGATTTCATGTTTCAACTGATTTGCTTTGCAATTCGTATTTTTGATTGAAGCTTCCTAAATTAAGTTTTCAAATTCAGATTCACCTGCACCTCGAGAGATAGGCAAAGGGAGGGGCAGCATGCGCGTTGGGGGGGCACGCGCAGCTCTACATGGGAGGGAGGGGGGAGCAAGCATGCATGCGATGCGACCAGGGCAGAGACGCAAAATATGTCGAGGATGTCGTGGGAGTAGAGCGACTGCCCTGGCGCCCTGAGGTGAGCTGGAAACATAGCAGACTACACAGTATTACACTACATGACCACAATTAATGCCTCTTAAAGCCGATGTCGAGTTTAGGACTTTAATCTGACAGCCGGTGTGCCACGTTCAGATATTGGGGAAAAACGACAGCCAGCTAGCTTGCAGTCATTGTCAACGTTTTACATGGCTCAGGTTGTTTTGTGGAAGGCTAACTCAACTAAGAAACGTGCAGATGACATGTCGTTTTATCAAGCAAGAGAGAACTTAAGGGGGTAGGCTAGCTAAAGGAAGCACATCTCTGCAGAGTTGGCTGCGAAAAAAAAAAATGAACAGGTGCAGGTGAGGCAGAGAATCTTTTTCAGGATTGTAGAGGTTTGATCTTGGTGAGACCGCTTGGAAAGTGCTTTTTCTTACCCTGATATATTCTCCGACCCAAAGATACTGTTTCCACTGTCAATGTCCATGTAATTGAAATAAATCCACTCCACATAACTGGCGTTTACTGTTCTTCTCAAGACATAGGCCTACAAAATGTGCATGAACTAACTAAAATATCTGTAATGAAAATAAAAGGTTATAAAGTATGCGAGAAGCTCGGGGCTTCAGAGCAACAGATAAGAACTGGTCGCTCCCACGCCACGGTTCTTTGCGATCTGAATGAAAGCCGGCTCGTCAATTCTTAAAGCGACAGTACACATTTTTAATATAGGCTACAAAAGACCCAACAAATGACCTAAACCTGTGAATTCTTATTGTTTTAGCTTTCCTATATAATATTCATCATTTTAATCATGGAATATGCATATTAACGAAATTTCAAATTCAAATGAAATGATCTTTTAACCATTTTTAAACTATTTCTATTTATTATAACTTAAAGTCTACTTTGGCTGCTACAAGGATTATAAAGATGACAGTGGGTTAATTGATTAAGCATCTTCATATTTAGCCTATTCATTTACTCATCATTTCATTTCATTTAAGATGAGGATGACTCAGAGCCACAGACCTCTGCACATAGGGCAGGTAGGCATAAGACTGATCATCTCTGTGACTGATAAGTTACAGGTTTAAAAACTATCAAGGCTTTTTCTCATAATTTCATTTAATTTAGGGGCAGCCACATACCACACATGAGGAAATGTGGATCAGGAGACATTTAGGGCAGGTGGGCATAAGGCTGATCATCTCTGATATGATTAATAGGTAGGCCTACATGTTTAAAAACTAGCATGTTATATCATATGGTACGCATTCAAGATACTATACAATAAAATAATATTAATAATTATGACAATAATATACTACTTCTACTACTACTACTAAAAATAATAATACCCATGGTGCAGTTTCCTAAAAAATTCTGAAGGCCGCTCATTGTTGATGGTTTTTTTTTTTGGGGGGGGGGGGGGGCCCTTTCTTCAGGTTAGAGCAACTGCCCTTTGAAATTCCTGTGCACGTCCCTGCCCCTCAACCACTATACCTCATGTCCCTTTGCATTACATACTTAGTTTTCACTCCATTCACAGTCCATACTCTTCCATACACAAACTCAATTTTTTCCACACCCTTCCACACAGACACACACACACACAGACACACACACACACACACACACACACACACACACACACACACAGTCTATGCTCTCCTACACAGCATTGAATGTGCTCTCACACCGTTCACACATGGACTACAAACCTCATGCTGATTCACATTAGATACATGAACATACACGTAGCCACTCAGCCCTCTTCTCCCCTACCACAGACAATGTGTTCTCCCACACACCGAGCTCATGCTCTCATTCACTCAAACCATGCTCCCTCACACATCTACTCCATGCTGTCTCACATCTAGTCCATTCTGTAAGCAACACACCCTATTATCAGGCTAAAAGCATACGTTTGCAAATGCATTACAAGCATTTCGGCAATGTGGAAACCCCATCACGCAGGCACACACACCAGTGAATGCAGGCAGAGTACTAAAATGTCACTGTATGCTATACTATGCCTCCACAGTATTTCTGTGCATTTTATTGTGTTCCTTACAGTAAGGAATTTTATTGTATTGAGGCCCTATCAGTTGGCCTATATCGCATTTGACCAGGCCAGGCCCCCATATACCAGTAGATTCCAGCCAATGCCACCTGACTGGGTTGTAGTTGAAAAAAAGAGAACATTTTGAAAATTAACTAGGCCTATAGCGATGCAATTCAGACCTTTCGATTTATAGAATAGCCTAATAACAAGCCCTGACAACATGATTGATTGAAAGGCAAGAAAGAAATCGATTATTACAGTAGTAGCCTACTTGTTAAACTTCTTTTCCCCACAGCTGGGATGTTTCCCCCCTCGATGCCATGGCAATCCCGCAGCTGCTGTTGTCCTCTCATTCCTTGCGTTTACATGAGACACTTAAATCCGATTTAACTAACTTTAAATCTGATTAAAACTTAATTCCACTCTAAAAATAAATATCATGTAAACACTTACCGAACAGGATTTAAGTTTAAGTCCGATTAAAGTGGGTGGTTTATTCCTCTTTTAAATCCGATTAAACACGTTCCTTTGTCATGTAACCTTTTATTCGGAATTACAATAAATCCAGTCGTTCCACGCATGCTCGTTGACCACATGATGGCGCCAAGAGACCGTGCTCTTCAGAGCCATTTATAGAGAGTCTGGCCAACTCAAATCATGAACGCCATTTTCGTTCCCCACGGCAAGGATTCTACAGTGTAACCCTATGGGCAGCATACCGTCAAAATCGCTGGATCTAAAATACAAATAAGGCTTCATAGACCATCAAACTTGGGTTGTAGTATTATCAAGATCCCAACATATGAAAACAAACGTTAACAAGTTTGTTCGTATGGAAGGGGTTTGCTTAAAAGAGGGTTTTGTCGGCATAGTTTTGATGTGCTCAGCAGTGCATTCAAGCCTTACTTCCGAGTTGTTGTTGCCTAGGTACAGCCAACGTCAAAGTCGATATTTAAGTACCGTATTGGCCCGAATATAAGACGTGGTTTTTGTTATAAAAATAGTACTCTAAAAAGGGGGGTCGTCTTATTTCCGCGCGCTAGAGAAAAAAGTAAGAAAAAAAAAATTGCGGCCATTAGCCTATGCTTCACAACAATGCCACAAAACTCAATAATGGATGGGTTAAGAGACTGTTTTGTCCATATCAAATTTGCAGATGCTTCGTTATGACTGTTGCACCGCACGTCTATCAACTGTCAATGTCAACGCGATGCGGACGACAGTGCAAGGGGAAAAACACAAGTCAATTGCGACTCGTTGCTCTGTTTTTATTTGTGTTTGGTTTTACAGTCTCATCAGGAAAGCTTTGGTCGTTCTCTCTGGTCAGCCGACAACACCACTAGAAACTAAAGAAATGAAGGGTGATTTGACGAACAACCTGTAGGCTAAGTTTTGGATGCTGTCATCAGCCAATCAACGGTCATCTGTGTGCGCGCGAGAAAGCGGCGCCTCTGACAAGCCGTGCCTCTGACGATATGCCTCGCAACGATGTAACAACACAGAATAATGGTTAGGGCAAGAGATTGTCTTGTTCATATAAAATCACTAGGAGTTTTACCCTTGGTACGAAATGAATATCAATCGGACTTCTAATGTCAACGTGGTCCTGATAGGCAGCGCATGGGTTTCAAGTGCAATGCGTCAATCTGCCTTTGGTCAAGTTCGGTTTCTACAGTCCAACGGAAAACTTTGGATGCATAAGATGATCAGCGATTTGGCGAGACGGCTGCTGGTTAGATATTGCTGTCAACTAAGCATTTTGCAAAATCTGTGCATTGCACAATAGGTAGCCTATCTCTACTGGACTGGTTCCCTGGCTGGCGCAGACTAATGCCCTGAGTGTAGGCTATGTTGTGTCGCACTTTAAACAGGCGGGCCCAGGCGGCTGTAGCCTGTAGCCTAGGTGCCTATTGGCGCTTGACAGGTGAAGTGAGTAAAGAAAGGGAAAGGATATGAGTAGCCATCTGTGGTCTTATATCATGGAAATTCCATGAAAATTATATTGTGAAATTTGTTCTTTGTAAAAAGCCTCAGATTGTCCAACAAATTAAAAACAAATTAAAACAAAATTAAAAACAAATTAATGTGCAGAAATAATATTCACAACGATGGTCTAGTTCATGTACAGGGACCCTGGTGATACTTGCGCCAAAGTTTCACGTTGTGTCGAGATTTAGTAGTTTAAAAATAATGATGTGCTCAGCAGCAGGCGCGGAGTGGCCATCGGGAGATCGGGGACTTGTCCCGGTGGGCCGCGGACGCGAAATGTATTATAGAGCTCGAAAGTCCCGCCCCTTAGTTCCGCGTTTCACGGGACCTAAGCTGACCATCTAACAACGTGGTAGCGAGTAAATATCTTCTGATCTCAGTCATGATATGCGCTGGGCTACAAATATGCTGTTTAAGATGATAGATAAAGATTATTCATGCAGAAGTATCAATGTTTTGTTCCGAGACTGTCGGCATGAAAAATGTGAAGAAACACAGCTTTCTAAAAAATGTGGGGGTTCGTAAGAAAAATTAAGCAAAAATATCAGAAACAACATATATGGAGCTCGTGGCACAACTCGAAGGGGATCGAAATGTCTTTTTAATACCGCCATTGGATTACATGCTACGATTTTCGGCTAAAAACGCCATTGAGGTCCAATGAAATCGTGGGAAGTGACGTCACTGTCGAGCTCTATAGCACCCACATTTCATTTTCAGCCGGCCTCAAAGAATTATACACTCGCCTCCAAAAGAGTTGTCGCCAATCCATCTGTTTGGAATAACAGCTAATAACCTGACTTTCAATTAATCACTTGGCTTCAAAAGTCACTCATATGAAAGCTACAACCCTCCCGAATGAAAATGTATGTACAAAAATAAATTGCATGCACCAACGAAAGATTGACCCTTTATTGAACACAGACAGGCAGATTTTGACAAGACAAAAGTTTTGTCGCCTATCGAACATAATGTGAAAATGAGCAGATAAGTCACTTCAAAACACTTCAAATACGCAGATTGGGTGTCATACTTAATCACTGAATCACTCTCACCTCTCCAGATGATCAACGTTAGCCTTAGGTGTATGTTTAGGGTCATTGTAATCATGGAAAGCAACACAATGAAAATCAATGGAGTTCAATGAGAGATGGTGACATATTCGCTATTCGTAGAGCAATACATTTTTAACTTCATGATTTAATCAATGTTAAAAGCCCTCAAACACCTGCAGCATGCATGCAGCTCCTCATAAGAGCTGTATCTGTACCATGTTTCACTTAATGCACCATTTCTCTTTTTTCATATTCTTCATCTCCAACACTCTATAGTTTTGATGCTATCAGTTCTAAAATGGTTGATCTTGGGATCTTGACTTCAGAGTATGAGTCCCATTAGCCTTCATTTTTGTCAGAATTAGGCTTGACATACTCTTGGTTGGCTTTTTTGAGACAGGACAGTGGGAGAGACTTATTTGGTGTTAAAGGTGAAGAATTTGGAATAAATACATGGTGCCTAAAGTCAAACATGGGAGGGATACAGCTCTTATGTGGGGCTGCATGCATGCTGCTGGTGTGTGAGGGCTTTTATCATTGATTACATCATGAAGTTAAAAATGTATTGCTCTACGAATAGCAAATATGTCACCACCTCTCATTGAACTCCATTGATTTTCATTGTGTTGCTTTCCAGGATTACAATGACCCTAAACATACACCTAAGGCCAAAGTTGATTTTCTGGAGAGGTGTGAGTGAATCAGTGATTAAGTATGACACCCGATCTGCGTATTTGAAGTGTTTTGAAGTGACTTATCTGCTCATTTTCACATTATGTTCGATAGGCGACACAACTTTTGTCTTGTCAAAATCTGCCCTGTCTGTGTTCATTAAAGGGTCAATCTTTCGTTGGTGCATGAAATTTATTTTTGTTCATTCATTTTCATTCAAGAGGGTTGTAGCGTTCATATGAGTGACTTCTGAAGCCAAGTGATTAATTGAAAGTCAGTTTATTAGCTGTTATTCCAAACAGATTGGTAGGCGACAACTCTTTTGGAGGCGAGTGTATGTGACATTCTGAAGGATCACTCCTTACTGCTTGTTGCAGTGGACTCACCAGTATATATACCGTCTACCCGACAGCAATACCTCAGTGACGGTGTCAAATAGTAAAGTGGCCACACCCCTTCTCTACTGATTATGTTCATACACCGTAGATCGCGGAAGTTTACTAGATCTTAGTAACATAGTTTCGTTTTCAGTATTTCAAGAACCTGTGATATTTAGATTGGTTACCAAGGGATGGAAATATTGGTAAGTTGTGATTTATTTTCCGATTTCCACATGACTGTTACAGTTTATAGTCTGCCACTCCAGATTCACTTGTTCTGTGGTTATTGACTTGGGTTACGGACAGACTCCACCAAGTTGTATGGAAGTGAACTGCAGCTAAGCAGGAAAATACGTTGTACATGTTTTGATGGCATTGGTTTGTCAGAATTAGCGGTAGGGCCTATATCTCCTTACAGTTGAAATAATGTTATTATCATACATACATACAGCTCCAGGCCTTTTTATTAGAATACCATGAAAAAGTTAATTTATTTCCATAATTCCATCAATAATGTTAAACTGTCATGGATTGTAGATTCATGGCCCAGTTTTTTAACTATTCCAATCATTATTTTTTTTTCTTTTTATATACGTTGGCCTTCCAGCTCAAAAAACCCATGAATTGGGGAATTCGCATTATTAGAATATAGTTATAAAATCACATTTTTCTTCATCAAAATTCGGGTCACATTAAATCAGTTGAAATTTGGTACTTTCTACATAACATGCAATGGTCAATACTTGGTTAGGACATTCTCTGTCTTCATAATGGCCATAATGCGTTTAACATTGAAGTCAATGGCAAAAACAGTGCATGGGAGTTATGGAAGCCCAGATATCCTTGATGCTTTGCTGTCAGCTGTTCTTGTTTATTGACCTGGTGCCCCACACTTCCCTCTTCAATATACCCGAAGATTTCCATGCCACGTTTTGGTGTTAACTCACCAGTTTAATTCTAACTCAATAGAAATTAAACCCCATTCATTTTCAATGGGGTTTCATTTCTGGTTATTTAGAATTAAACTGGTGAGTTAGCACCAAAACGTGGCATGGAAATCTACAGGGTATATTGAAGAGTGAAGTGTGGGGTACCAGGTCAACAAACAAGAACAGCTGACAGCAAAGCATCAAGGATATCTGGGCTTCCATAACTCCCATGCACTGTTTTTGCCATTGACTTCAATGTTAAACGCATCATGGCCATTATGAAGACAGTGAATGTCCTAACCAAGTATTGACCATTGCATGTTATGTAGAAAGTACCAAATTTCAACTGATTTAATGTGACCCGAATTTTGATGAAGAAAAATGTGATTTTATAACAATATTCTAATAATGCGAATTCCCCAATTCATGGGTTTTTTGAGCTGGAAGGCCAACGTATATAAATAGAAAAAAAATAATGATTGGAATAGTTAAAAAACTGGGCCATGAATCTACAATCCATGACAGTTTAACATTATTGATGAAATTATGGAAATAAATCAACTTTTTCATGGTATTCTAATAAAAAGGCCTGGAGCTGTATTTACATGTGGCACATTCAGGATGTAGCCTATGTAATGTCTGAAGAAATGGAACAAAATAATTACCACACAAGATTCTGATGTGAGCAGTGCTGGGTGTGTAGCCTAAACTGTGGATTAAAATGTAATTGCAAGAAACAAAGACATTTGCTGCAACGAAGACAGCGTTTTAAGGTAGGCCTACACCGCTTGGTTATTAATTTTGTTGACTTATGGTTGTGCTTTGAAGTAGCCTAAAAAGGGCCGCTAAGGGGAAAATTCTCCCGGTGGGAAAATTCTGCCCACTCCGCCCATGCTCAGCAGTGCATAATCGCGATTGCAGACAGTAGAACTGTAGGATGAGTCTGGATGCTCGTAGGTTGTGTCGATAACCTATTCATAGTATGAAACTGGACGTGAGTTTAAATCGCAGGGGGAAAGGACCTTATTAGCGCGACAGAAATAATAACTTGGTGGGCAAAGTTTTCACAGTAGGCCTATAACACAGGTTACAGGTGGCAATTAAGATTTGACAAGCTAATTTCAAGACAGAAACCTAACTTCAAAAGTAATTGTTAACAAAAGTTGAAGGGGGAAAAAATACATTCACCTCACACACAACACGGAGAAATCGGCTGCTTTCCGGTTATTAATTCTGACCTTTATATTCCATAAAAGGGAGTTTATATCCATGCATGTCCCAAATCCTCCGTTCATGTCACAAGTTAAACAATGCTGTTTGTTTCTCCTGACCCAGCCCTGCACTACATCCATATGCACAACAGTTTGTCATAATAATAATGTTATAATATTATAGTGAAGCGTTATTTTTTATATCTGATAATGCTCATTAATGGGAGCGTGGGGAACGAAAATGGCATCCATAAAACATGTGACCAGCCCAGAACCAATCAAAATAGCGGGATAGCTCGAACGTTCGAATCCATAGTTGGCCAGACTCTCTCTATATACGGCTCTGGTGCTCTTTGCCAGTGAGAAAAACATGGCGGCACTTCCTGTTGATTTTCACATGAAAGTTTTGCTTAATTTAATGTCCCTAAGCGACTATAAATGTTGTGGCTTCCATATATTGATGTAAAAGTGCCCCACGAAGTAATGAAGCACAACAAAGTTACTCCACATCACCCTTTCACCAGTTCGTTTTTCTAAGCTAGGTGGGTGCTAACTCATACCTGTCAACTTTGAGCTCCCAAAATCTGGGAAAATTTCTAAAGGCCAAATTTTGACAGTCAACGGGATGACAGACAGATCGGACGGTGCGTTCTACTCTGCTTTTCACAACAGCGCGCGTGCAAAGACAGATCTTGTCTAAAATCCCTCAGCACACGCTTTACAGCGTGGAGAAACAATGCAATGAAAACAAAACAATGAAATGAGCGCAATGAGTTTCTTCTTGTTGTTTTGTCGCACAAGTTGTCTGTTCGTGCAAAACTTCGTGCTGGTACAGGTTGTGATTAGGTTAATCCGATGATACGCTGTTGCGAGGATGTTTTATGCATTGCATGAAATGACGGTTTCTGAGGAAAAGGGTGGACGCACAAGCGCTACGGAGCTCGAGGTTGACTGCTCCTATTTCCAAGGAACTTCAATTCTTGGTGTCTGGCATACCGTCTTCTGGCAGTTAGCTTGATAAGCAAGACCCTCTGTCTCTCTCTTCAAGAGGGGGTGTGGCTCGTCGGACAGGGCCGTGGGTAGCCTATACATAGCCTACTGGACCAACAGTGTTTTTTGATAATGTGAAAAATCCGGGATGTTTCCGGGATAATTTTCAAATCGAGAAGAAATCGGGAAATGAGTCCAAAATAGGGATTTTCCCAGGAAATTAGGGATGGTTGGTTGACAGGTATGTGCTAACTAGCATTTGAAAGAACCAGACCCAAAGGGGATTTCTTCAGCCTTGAGTCCACTGAGGGAATTCATTTTCGGGCTGCTTCTGTCCCAGTAGTAAACAGAGTTCCCCGGAGGTTCGGCGACCATGCCCCACGCCTTATTTGGCTCACTCAGCACGTGCGTCCTGTTTTTTACTCGCATGGTGGGTCTTCATCTGCCATGTCGCTACTACTGTCATTTTGTCGATGAAAGTGAAAATGCCCGCCGGTAATTGCTCGCGCTTACTGTTGCAATCGAATAGAATGTCAGCAAGATAAAATAGATACATTGCTGAGGGGCGGAACGCAGCCACTTCACGTATTTGGGGCTGCAGAAGCAGCCTCTCAGGGGCACAGGCGGCAGTAGCCAAAAGTTTGAGAGGTGTACCTGGTTAAAACATTATTATTAGTAGGTAAGTCTAAATTTCGGGACATGCACAGTCAGATTCGGGATTCGGGACAAAAGCTTATCATTCGGGACTGTCCCAAATTTTTTGGGACATCTGGTCACCCTAAGTAGCACTGAATCAATACCTTGTAAAATAAGTTAATATGAGAGAAGGGAAATGTTTTGCCCAAAGTTTTCCTTCATTACTTCATTTACCACAAGGCCTTGTTAACCAAGAAGTCAGTTGGCCCGTTATTTTCTCTCTCTCTCTCTCTCTCTCTCTCTCTCTCTCTCTCTCTCTGCTTGTCCCTCCACCATTGCGCAGCAGCAGGGTGCCTGTCACTGTCTCACGCTCTGCACCTCCTCCAAATAATGAAATAGAAATTAAAAAAAGTAAAAATGGATGGTGTAAATTTGAAGACAAAGTGGAATCTTTATTCCCATCCATTTCCTATAGATTTAAGTGAAATAATTCAATTGTAACATCTCAATTCAGATAGAATGCACTACCTTTAACACATTGACTACCAAATCACGGGAAAACCCATTTTTACTTCCCATGCGTTGGCGTTTTTCATAACTAGACACTTAAATGCTTATTGTGTGTGATTTTGGGAGCTCTGTGATAAGTAGAACAGACATACTGTAGATGGCTGTCAATAGCTTGTGACATTTTAGTCATAACACCAGGATCTGCGCCAACCCAAGAATATTTTTGATAACTGTAAGCTACTCTCCGGAACTGTTCCCCTGCGTCGGTGATGTCACTGTTGCGCCCCCCCTCTCTGTGTACACATTGCAAAGTGTCTGCGATGCTGCCATCTTTTTAAACACAAGAATCATGTTTGTATGTTGTTTACTTAGTGCTACAGTAGGCTACAGTCAGCGTCCACTTTATGACGCTTTATAGTATGCTTCACACAATAATTAGGCTACAGAAGACAACACTTTCACTTTCACATCGAGTCCAGCACACCTTCTGGGGGATAATGCAAACAACATTGACCAGATACTACACATTGTGAACTGTGATTGGATTATTACCCTTACCTCAGATTTGATCGGCAACCAGATAAGTTGGATTCTTCATTCTGTTCTTGTATTACCCCCATGATGAAATTGACGCTGTAGTGAACAGGAGAAGCTAGCATGGATGCATGGCACAGCACAACAGCAGCTGTTTCCCACACAAGGATCAGAGACATTAACGCATCCAATTAACGGATTTTGTTGTTGACGTTGCACTAAATGCCTTTAGGGACGTGTTTGTGGATATGTTTTGCCTACTACGTGTGACTAAGACCCGTTTCGTGTGTGTGCAATGATTTGTTGCGCAGGAACTTGGACTGTGCACAATGAAGTAACGAGTACTTCTGGAGGGGAAAATGTGTTTGATTGGTTGATACAAATGCAGGGGGAGGTGGCAGAGCAGGGGAGACGTGTCTAGGACACCAATTTCATACTGGACCCCGTGAAAAAGCACAAGATTCTGAAATGGCGCATCATTCATAAAACCCTCAATATCTCCATTCCATGTTGATTTTGGCCGATACCGGCCTTGGTTTAGCTCACAATAGCTCGGCAATGAAAGCACATGACACGCGGTTTTCACGCTCTAAGAGGTGAAAGTCTCACCTTTCAGACAAGCCATAACATATTTCAGTGGCCCCATCACACAATATGCTGTGACTGTACAAAAAACACCTAAAAATGGCTTAGAACGCTGGGAGTCTACGACATGATTCTGAAAACACAGCTGGTAGTCAATGTGTTAATAAATGGCTGGGCTAATATAGCTTTGCATACTATAGCAGTCTTTTTATCCTTAACAACTCTGAAAAGTCATAAAACTGAGACTATCATCCAATATCTGACATTGACCAACCATAGTTGACACTTTGTGTTTATAATGGGGGATCAGTTACAAATAAATTCAAAGAAAAGGCAAACAATCTCAAATCGTTTTGCATATTTGGGCTACCCTCAAACAAAGTCTGAAAAAACAACAAAGATGGATGATGAAAATTGGAAGACAAAGACAATCTTGTTATTTATCATCTGAACAAGCAATTTCTGCAAAAAAAACATGAAATTCCAGCTGGAGCCTTTTTTGAGACGCAGGAAACTGGACTAATAGATGAAAAACCCATTTTACTGGGACTTACATATGAGCAATTTCTTGAAATGAGGGGGACTGTTCCTTTAAGGCATCTTGAAATAATAATAAAATAATTTCCATGCATGGCAATGCACCCTCCCATGCTGCATGAAATATCAATCTATGCACTTCTGTGTGTGGTTTGTATCTCCATAGGGCATCTGGTGTCATTTATGCCTTTTAGCATTGATTAAGGTTGGCTGAATAGGTTTATGCATAACTGCGTAAGTTCACCTTGGTGTTCATTACCGCAGAGATACACCAGCGGCGACGCGATTCAAGCGACAGAGTGTAGCAGCAAGCGATACGAGAGATTGAGGAGACTAGAGTATGTCCGTACAGGCAGAAGGCAAAGCATTCAAGCATTCCCATTGGCTGTGGTCACTGACCTCTATACAGTCATTGGCTGTCGCGGCTTGTCGCCAAACCGCGTCATAGAAAGTTGAAAAGATTTCAACTTTAAATTGTCGCGCTCGTCGCGCAAATCGCTCTAGTCTCCAGAATCGCTTTTGTCTCTCCAACTCAATACAAAGTCAATTACTTCCGTCGCTCGACTCGCTCAGATCGCCGCTGGTGTATCTCTGCGGTTAGACTCCAGAGCTACCAGCTTCAAATGACACCCGTTTCACCCATACCGGTCAACTTTGAGTTGTAAAGAATTGGGATCATTAACACATTATAGGCCTTTTCAACAGGCCAAACCTTGACAGCCGACAGTGACAGTGACAAGTCATACTTGTCAGATGTGTTGTGAAGTAGCTGGGTCTAAAAATTCTATGGTACATCTGTAAATCTGGATTTACCGATGTGTTTTTTTGTATCTGTCCCTCCCCAAATAAGCTGTTTTATTCAAATAATAAAAAATATCCTTCCTTTCTAACAACAGGAGCA